>NW_028142126.1:0-181451 GCF_055691185.1 Crinia signifera
GCAAAAGTGGGGTATCGTAGAAATCACCTTTTAAAGACGCACATTTCTGGTCCCCCAAAAATGGGCATTTCAAATGAGAAATGAGTCCAATGAACAGATATGGTCAATAAGTATGTATTTCAGGGGTGAGTTAGCAGGTTATTGGGGAAGTAAGTCCTGATATTTTTGGAGGTTGCAGGGGCCACTACACCATTCAAAATAGGCAGGCTTTAGCATATGCAGTTAGGCCCTGTAGGATGATTTTAGCTAAAAAGTGCCCCAAACACTCAAACGGGCTTGTATCTGGAAAGGGAAAATATGGGAAACATGACTTAGACACCAAATGATACACTGTATGTCATGTTTCCAAATTTTTATGCACAGTGGTTACAGCATTAAGCGAATGCATGTGAATATACAAAGGTGCATTGCATTAAACAAGTCCAATGAGCGTCCCAAAATGGCCGGCCTGCCTGCTTTCATCCATCAATTGTTCTAAATTTTTCATTACCCAATGAGCTGAGGTGGAGTCTTAGCCAGTGGTACCATCAGGGAGGTGTGTAAAGCACTTTAGGCTAGACAGCCAATCAGCTGCCAGCTTCCATCTGTCAATCAAATACAGCAGCCAATTTGAAAGCTGCCCATTGATCAGCAGGCCCTTTATGACATCACAGACAGACCCTCAGAACTATCTGTGCATGTCTAATGGCTGGCTGTCAGTTGGGTGGGTGGGTGGCAGAGGGAGGGGATGTCTGTTTCGTTTCTCCTGAAAATTGCGGTTTTTCTGCGTTTACGGGAAAAGTTGAGATCCGACGCGCAAAAGTGGGGTATCGTAGAAATCACCTTTTAAAGACGCACATTTCTGGCTCCCCAAAAATGGGCATTGCAAATGAGAAATTAGTCCAATGAACAAAATAGGGTGAATAAGTATGTATTTCAGGGGTGAGTTAGCAGGTTATTGGGGAAGTAAGTCCTGATATTTTTGGAGGTTGCAGTGGCCACTACACCATTCAAAATAGGCAGGCTTTAGCATATGCAGTTAGGCCCTGTAGGATGATTTTAGCTAAAAAGTGTCCCAAACACTCAAACGGGCTTGTATCTGGGAAGGGAAAATATGGGAAACATGACTTAGACACCAAATGATACAGTGTATGCCATGTTTCCAAATTTTTATGCACAGTGGTTACAGCATGAAGCGAATGCATGTGAATATACAAAGGTGCATTGCATTAAACAAGTCCAATGAGCGTCCCAAAATGGCCGGCCTGCCTGCTTTCATCCATCAATTGTTCTAAATTTTTCATTACCCAATGAGCTGAGGTGGAGTCTTAGCCAGTGGTACCATCAGGGAGGTGTGTAAAGCACTTTAGGCTAGACAGCCAATCAGCTGCCAGCTTCCATCTGTCAAGCAAATACAGCAGCCAATCAGAAAGCTGCCCATTGATCAGCAGGCCCTTTATGACATCACAGACAGAACCTCAGAACTATCTGTGCATGTCTAATGGCTGGCTGTCAGTTGGGCGGGTGGGTGGCAGAGGGAGGGGATGTCTGTCTCGTTTCTCCTGAAAATTGCGGTTTTTCTGCGTTTACGGGAAAAGTTGAGGTCCGACGCGCAAAAGTGGGGTATCGTAGAAATCACCTTTTAAAGACGCACATTTCTGGCCCCCCAAAAACTGGCATTTTAAATGAGTCCAATTAACAAAATAGGGTGAATAAGTATGTATTTCAGGGGTGAGTTAGCAGGTTATTGGGGAAGTAAGTCCTGATATTTTTGGAGGTTGCAGGGGCCACTAGACCATTCAAAATAGGCAGGCTTTAGCATATGCAGTTAGGCCCCGTAGGATGATTTTAGCTAAAAAGTGCCCCAAACACTCAAATGGCTAGTATCTGGGAAGGAAAAACATGGGAAACATGACTTAGACACCAAATGATACACTGTATGCCATGTTTCCAAATTTTTATGCACAGTGGTTACAGCATGAAGCGAATGCATGTGAAAATACAAAGGTGCATTGCATTAAACAAGTCCAATGAGCGTCCCAAAATGGCCGGCCTGCCTGCTTTCATCCATCAATTGTTCTAAATTTTTCATTACCCAATGAGCTGAGGTGGAGTCTTAGCCAGTGGTACCATCAGGGAGGTGTGTAAAGCACTTTAGGCTAGACAGCCAATCAGCTGCCAGCTTCCATCTGTCAATCAAATACAGCAGCCAATCAGAAAGCTGCCCATTGATCAGCAGGCCCTTTATGACATCACAGAGAGACCCTCAGAACTATCTGTGCATGTCTAATGGCTGACTGTCAGTTGGGCGGGTGGGTGGCAGAGGGAGGGGATGTCTGTCTCGTTTCTCCTGAAAATTGCGGTTTTTCTGCGTTTACGGGAAAAGTTGAGATCCGACGCGCAAAAGTGGGGTATCGTAGAAATCACCTTTTAAAGACGCACATTTCTGGCTCCCCAAAAATGGGCATTTCAAATGAGAAATGAGTCCAATGAACAAAATAGGGTGAATAAGTATGTATTTCAGGGGTGAGTTAGCAGGTTATTGGGGAAGTAAGTCCTGATATTTTTGGAGGTTGCAGTGGCCACTACACCATTCAAAATAGGCAGGCTTTAGCATATGCAGTTAGGCCCTGTAGGATGATTTTAGCTAAAACGTGCCCCAAACACTCAAACGGGCTTGTATCTGGGAAGGGAAAATATGGGAAACATGAATTAGACACCAAATGATACGCTGTATGCCATGTTTCCAAATTTTTATGCACAGTGGTTACTGCATGAAGCGAATGCATGTGAATATACAAAGGTGCATTGCATTAAACAAGTCCACTGAGCGTCCCAAAATGGCCGGCCTGCCTGCTTTCATCCATCAATTGTTCTAAATTTTTCATTACCCAATGAGCTGAGGTGGAGTCTTAGCCAGTGGTATCCTCAGGGAGGTGTGTAAAGCACTTTAGGCTAGACAGCCAATCAGCTGCCAGCTTCCATCTGTCAATCAAATACAGCAGCCAATCAGAAAGCTGCCCATTGATCAGCAGGCCCTTTATGACATCACAGACAGACCCTCAGAACTATCTGTGCATGTCTAATGGCTGGCTGTCAGTTGGGCGGGTGGGTGGCAGAGGGAGGGGATGTCTGTCTCGTTTCTCCTGAAAATTGCGGTTTTTCTGCGTTTACGGGAAAAGTTGAGATCCGACGCGCAAAAGTGGGGTATCGTAGAAATCACCTTTTAAAGACGCACATTTCTGGCTCCCCAAAAATGGGCATTTCAAATGAGAAATTAGTCCAATGAACAAAAAAGGGTGAATAAGTATGTATTTCAGGGGTGAGTTAGCAGGTTATTGGGGAAGTAAGTCCTGATATTTTTGGAGGTTGCAGTGGCCACTACACCATTCAAAATAGGCAGGCTTTAGCATATGCAGTTAGGCCCTGTAGGATGATTTTAGCTAAAAAGTGTCCCAAACACTCAAACGGGCTTGTATCTGGGAAGGGAAAATATGGGAAACATGACTTAGACACCAAATGATACACTGTATGCCATGTTTCCAAATTTTTATGCACAGTGGTTACAGCATGAAGCGAATGCATGTGAAAATACAAAGGTGCATTAAACAAGTCCAATGAGCGTCCCAAAATGGCCGGCCTGCCTGCTTTCATCCATCAATTGTTCTAAATTTGTCATTACCCAATGAGCTGAGGTGGAGTCTTAGCCAGTGGTACCATCAGGGAGGTGTGTAAAGCACTTTAGGCTAGACAGCCAATCAGCTGCCAGCTTCCATCTGTCAATCAAATACAGCAGCCAATCAGAAAGCTGCCCATTGATCAGCAGGCCCTTTATGACATCACAGACAGACCCTCAGAACTATCTGTGCATGTCTAATGGCTGGCTGTCAGTTGGGCGGGTGGGTGGCAGAGGGAGGGGATGTCTGTCTCGTTTCTCCTGAAAATTGCGGTTTTTTTGCGTTTACGGGAAAAGTTGAGGTCTGACGCGCAAAAGTGGGGTATCGTAGAAAACACCTTTTAAAGACGCACATTTCTGGCCCCCCAAAAATGGGCATTTCAAATTAGAAATTAGTCCAATGAACAAAATAGGGTGAATAAGTATGTATTTCAGGGGTGAGTTAGCAGGTTATTGGGGAAGTAAGTCCTGATATTTTTGGAGGTTGCAGTGGCCACTACACCATTCAAAATAGGCAGGCTTTAGCATATGCAGTTAGGCCCTGTAGGATGATTTTAGCTAAAAAGTGTCCCAAACACTCAAACGGGCTTGTATCTGGGAAGGGAAAATATGGGAAACATGACTTAGACACCAAATGATACACTGTATGCCATGTTTCCAAATTTTTATGCACAGTGGTTACAGCATGAAGCGAATGCATGTGAAAATACAAAGGTGCATTAAACAAGTCCAATGAGCGTCCCAAAATGGCCGGCCTGCCTGCTTTCATCCATCAATTGTTCTAAATTTGTCATTACCCAATGAGCTGAGGTGGAGTCTTAGCCAGTGGTACCATCAGGGAGGTGTGTAAAGCACTTTAGGCTAGACAGCCAATCAGCTGCCAGCTTCCATCTGTCAATCAAATACAGCAGCCAATCAGAAAGCTGCCCATTGATCAGCAGGCCCTTTATGACATCACAGACAGACCCTCAGAACTATCTGTGCATGTCTAATGGCTGGCTGTCAGTTGGGCGGGTGGGTGGCAGAGGGAGGGGATGTCTGTCTCGTTTCTCCTGAAAATTGCGGTTTTTTTGCGTTTACGGGAAAAGTTGAGGTCTGACGCGCAAAAGTGGGGTATCGTAGAAAACACCTTTTAAAGACGCACATTTCTGGCCCCCCAAAAATGGGCATTTCAAATTAGAAATTAGTCCAATGAACAAAATAGGGTGAATAAGTATGTATTTCAGGGGTGAGTTAGCAGGTTATTGGGGAAGTAAGTCCTGATATTTTTGGAGGTTGCAGTGGCCACTACACCATTCAAAATAGGCAGGCTTTAGCATATGCAGTTAGGCCCTGTAGGATGATTTTAGCTAAAAAGTGTCCCAAACACTCAAACGGGCTTGTATCTGGGAAGGGAAAATATGGGAAACATGACTTAGACACCAAATGATACACTGTATGCCATGTTTCCAAATTTTTATGCACAGTGGTTACAGCATGAAGCGAATGCATGTGAAAATACAAAGGTGCATTAAACAAGTCCAATGAGCGTCCCAAAATGGCCGGCCTGCCTGCTTTCATCCATCAATTGTTCTAAATTTTTCATTACCCAATGAGCTGAGGTGGAGTCTTAGCCAGTGGTACCATCAGGGAGGTGTGTAAAGCACTTTAGGCTAGACAGCCAATCAGCTGCCAGCTTCCATCTGTCAATCAAATACAGCAGCCAATCAGAAAGCTGCCCATTGATCAGCAGGCCCTTTATGACATCACAGACAGACCCTCAGAACTATTTGTGCATGTCTAATGGCTGGCTGTCAGTTGGGCGGGTGGGTGGCAGAGGGAGGGGATGTCTGTCTCGTTTCTCCTGAAAATTGCGTTTTTTTTGCGTTTACGGGAAAAGTTGAGGTCTGACGCGCAAAAGTGGGGTATCGTAGAAAACACCTTTTAAAGACGCACATTTATGGCCCCCCAAAAATGGGAATTTCTAATGAGAAATGAGTCCAATGAACAGATAGGGTGAATAAGTATGTATTTCAGGGGTGAGTTAGCAGGTTATTGGGGAAGTAAGTCCTGATATTTTTGGAGGTTGCAGGGGCCACTACACCATTCAAAATAGGCAGGCTTTAGCATATGCAGTTAGGCCCTGTAGGATGATTTTAGCTAAAAAGTGTCCCAAACACTCAAACAGGCTTGTATCTGGGAAGGGAAAATATGGGAAACATGACTTAGACACCAAATGATACACTGTATGCCATGTTTCCAAATTTTTATGCACAGTGGTTACAGCATGAAGCGAATGCATGTGAATATACAAAGGTGCATTGCATTAAACAAGTCCACTGAGCGTCCCAAAATGGCCGGCCTGCCTGCTTTCATCCATCAATTGTTCTAAATTTTTCATTACCCAATGAGCTGAGGTGGAGTCTTAGCCAGTGGTACCATCAGGGAGGTGTGTAAAGCACTTTAGGCTAGACAGCCAATCAGCTGCCAGCTTCCATCTGTCAATCAAATACAGCAGCCAATCAGAAAGCTGCCCATTGATCAGAGGGCCCTTTATGACATCACAGACAGACCCTCAGAACTATCTGTGCATGTCTAATGGCTGGCTGTCAGTTGGGCGGGTGGGTGGCAGAGGGAGGGGATGTCTGTCTAGTTTCTCCTGAAAATTGCGTTTTTTCTGCGTTTACGGGAAAAGTTGAGGTCCGACGCGCAAAAGTGGGGTATCGTAGAAATCACCTTTTAAAGACGCACATTTCTGGCCCCCCAAAAATGGGCATTTCAAATGAGAAATGAGTCCAATGAACAAAATAGGGTGATTAAGTATGTATTTTAGGGGTGAGTTAGCAGGTTATTGGGGAAATAAGTCCTGATATTTTTGGAGGTTGCAGGGGCAACTACACCATTCAAAAAAAGGAAGGCTTTAGCATATGCAGTTAGGCCCCGTAGGATGATTTTAGCTAAAAAGAGCCCCTAACACTCAAACGGGCTTGTATCTGGGAAGGGAAAATATGGAAAACATGACTTAGACACCAAATGATACACTGTATGCCATGTTTCCAAATTTTTATGCACAGTGGTTACAGCATGAAGCAAATGCATGTGAATATACAAAGGTGCATTGCATTAAACAAGTCCACTGAGCGTCCCAAAATGGCCGGCCTGCCTGCTTTCATCCATCAATTGTTCTAAATTTTTCATTACCCAATGAGCTGAGGTGGAGTCTTAGCCAGTGGTACCATCAGGGAGGTGTGTAAAGCACTTTAGGCTAGACAGCCAATCAGCTGCCAGCTTCCATCTGTCAATCAAATACAGCAGCCAATCAGAAAGCTGCCCATTGATCAGCAGGCCCTTTATGACATCACAGACAGACCCTCAGAACTATCTGTGCATGTCTAATGGCTGGCTGTCAGTTGGGCGGGTGGGTGGCAGAGGGAGGGGATGTCTGTCTCGTTTCTCCTGAAAATTGCGGTTTTTCTGAGTTTACGGGAAAAGTTGAGATCCGACGCGCAAAAGTGGGGTATCTTAGAAATCACCTTTTAAAGACGCACATTTCTGGCTCCCCAAAAATGGGCATTTCAAATGAGAAATTAGTCCAATGAACAAAATAGGGTGAATAAGTATGTATTTCAGGGGTGAGTTAGCAGGTTATTGCGGAAGTAAGTCCTGATATTTTTGGAGGTTGCAATGGCCACTACACCATTCAAATTAGGCAGGCTTTAGCATATGCAGTTAGGCCCTGTAGGATGATTTTAGCTAAAAAGTGTCCCAAACACTCAAACGGGCTTGTATCTGGGAAGGGAAAATATGGGAAACATGACTTAGACACCAAATGATACACTGTATGCCATGTTTCCAAATTTTTATGCACAGTGGTTACAGCATGAAGCCAATGCATGTGAATATACAAAGGTGCATTGCATTAAACAAGTCCACTGAGCGTCCCAAAATGGCCGGCCTGCCTGCTTTCATCCATCAATTGTTCTAAATTTTTCATTACCCAATGAGCTGAGGTGGAGTCTTAGCCAGTGGTACCATCAGGGAGGTGTGTAAAGCACTTTAGGCTAGACAGCCAATCAGCTGCCAGCTTCCATCTGTCAATCAAATACAGCAGCCAATCAGAAAGCTGCCCATTGATCAGCAGGCCCTTTATGACATCACAGACAGACCCTCAGAACTATCTGTGCATGTCTAATGGCTGGCTGTCAGTTGGGCGGGTGGGTGGCAGAGGGAGGGGATGTCTGTCTCGTTTCTCCTGAAAATTGCGGTTTTTCTGCGTTTACGGGAAAAGTTGAGATCCGACGCGCAAAAGTGGGGTATCGTAGAAATCACCTTTTCAAGACGCACATTTCTGGCTCCCCAAAAATGGGCATTTCAAATGAGAAATTAGTCCAATGAACAAAATAGGGTGAATAAGTATGTATTTCAGGGGTGAGTTAGCAGGTTATTGGGGAAGTAAGTCCTGATATTTTTGGAGGTTGCAGGGGCCACTACACCATTCAAATTAGGCAGGCTTTAGCATATGCAGTTAGGTCCTGTAGGATGATTTTAGCTAAAAAGTGTCCCAAACACTCAAACGGGCTTGTATCTGGGAATGGAAAATATAGGAAACATGACTTAGACACCAAATGATTCACTGTATGCCATGTTTTAAAATTTTTATGCACAGTGGTTACAGCATGAAGCGAATGCATGTGAATATGCAACGGTGCATTGCATTAAACAAGTCCACTGAGAGTCCCAAAAAGGCCGGCCTGCCTGCTTTCATCCATCAATTGTTCTAAATTTTTCATTACCCAATGAGCTGAGGTGGAGTCTTAGCCAGTGGTACCATCAGGGAGGTGTGTAAATCACTTTAGGCTAGACAGCCAATCAGCTGCCAGCTTCCATCTGTCAATCAAATACAGCAGCCATTTAGAAAGCTGCCCATTGATCAGCAGGCCCTTTATGACATCACAGACAGACCCTCAGAACTATCTGTGCATGTCTAATAGCTGGCTGTCAGTTGGGTGGGTGGGTGGCAGAGGGAGGGGATGTCTGTCTCGTTTCTCCTGAAAATTGCGGTTTTTCTGCGTTTACGGGAAAAGTTAAGATCCGACGCGCAAAAGTGGGGTATCGTAGAAATCACCTTTTAAAGACGCACATTTCTGGCCCCCCAAATATGGGCATTTCAAATGAGAAATGAGTGAATGAACCAAATAGGGTGAATAAGTATGTATTTCAGGGGTGAGTTAGCAGGTTATTGGGGAAGTAAGTCCTGATATTTTTGGAGGTTGCAGGGGCCACTACACCATTCAAAATAGGCAGGCTTTAGCATATGCAGTTAGGCCCCGTAGGATGATTTTAGCTAAAAAGTGCCCCAAACACTCAAACGGGCTAGTATCTGGGAAGGGAAAATATGGGAAACATGACTTAGACACCAAATGATACACTGTATGCCATGTTTCCAAATTTTTATGCACAGTGGTTACAGCATGAAGCGAATGCATGTGAATATACAAAGGTGCATTGCATTAAACAAGTCCAATGAGCGTCCCAAAATGGCCGGCCTGCCTGCTTTCATCCATCAATTGTTCTAAATTTTTCATTACCCAATGAGCTGAGGTGGAGTCTTAGCCAGTGGTACCATCAGGGAGGTGTGTAAAGCACTTTGGGCTAGACAGCCAATCAGCTGCCAGCTTCCATCTGTCAATCAAATACAGCAGCCAATCAGAAAGCTGCCCATTGATCAGCAGGCCCTTTATGACATCACAGACAGACCCTCAGAACTATCTGTGCATGTCTAATGGCTGGCTGTCAGTTGGGCGGGTGGGTGGCAGAGGGAGGGGATGTCTGTCTCGTTTCTCCTGAAAATTGCGGTTTTTCTGCATTTACGGGAAAAGTTGAGGTCCGACGCGCAAAAGTGGGGTATCGTAGAAATCACCTTTTAAAGACGCACATTTCTGGCCCCCCAAAAATGGGCATTTCAAATGAGAAATGAGTCCAATGAACAAAATAGGGTGATTAAGAATGTATTTCAGGGGTGAGTTAGCAGGTTATTGGGGAAGTAAGTCCTGAAATTTTTGGAGGTTGCAGGGGCCACTACACCATTCAAAATAGGCAGGCTTTACCATATGCAGTTAGGCCCCGTAGGATGATTTTAGCTAAAAAGTGCCCCAAACACTCAAACGGGCTTTTATCTGGAAAGGGAAAACATGGGAAACATGACTTAGACACCAAATGATACACTGTATGCCATGTTTCCAAATTTTTATGCACAGTGGTTACAGCATGAAGCGAATGCATGTGAAAATACAAAGGTGCATTGCATGAAACAAGTCCAATGAGCGTCCCAAAATGGCCGGCCTGCCTGCTTTCATCCATCAATTGTTCTAAATTTTTCATTACCCAATGAGCTGAGGTGGAGTCTTAGCCAGTGGTACCATCAGGGAGGTGTGTAAAGCACTTTAGGCTACACAGCCAATCAGCTGCCAGCTTCCATCTGTCAATCAAATACAGCAGCCAATCAGAAAGCTGCCCATTGATCAGCAGGCCCTTTATGACATCACAGACAGATCCTCAGAACTATCTGTGCATGTCTAATGGCTGGCTTTCAGTTGGGCGGGTGGGTGGCAGAGGGAGGGTATGTCTGTCTCGTTTCTCCTGAAAATTGCGGTTTTTCTGCGTTTACGGGAAAAGTTGAGGTCCGACGCGCAAAAGTGGGGTATCGTAGAAATCACCTTTTAAAGACGCACATTTCTGGCCCCCCAAAAATGGGCATTTCAAATGAGAAATGAGTCCAATGAACAAAATAGGGTGAAAAAGTATGTATTTCAGGGGTGAGTTAGCAGGTTATTGGGGAAGTAAGTCCTGATATTTTTGGAGGTTGCAGGGGCCACTACACCATTCAAAATAGGCAGGTTTTAGCATATGCAGTTAGGCCCTGTAGGATTGTTTTTGCTAAAAAGTGCCCCAAACACTCAAACGGGCTTGTATCTGGGAAGGGAAAATATGGGAAACATAACTTAGACACCAAATGATACACTGTATGCCATGTTTCCAAATTTTTATGCACAGTGGTTACAGCATGAAGCGAATGCATGTGAATATACAAAGGTGCATTGCATTAAACAAGTCCACTGAGCGTCCCAAAATGGCCGGCCTGCCTGCTTTCATCCATCAATTGTTCTAAATTTTTCATTACCCAATGAGCTGAGGTGGAGTCTTAGCCAGTGGTACCATCAGGGAGGTGTGTAAAGCACTTTAGGCTAGACAGCCAATCAGCTGCCAGCTTCCATCTATCAATAAAATACAGCAGCCAATCAAAAAGCTGCCCATTGATCAGCAGGCCCTTTAAGACATCATAGACAGACCCTCAGAAATATCTGTGCATGTCTAATGGCTGGCTGTCAGTTGGGCGGGTGGGTGGCAGAGGGAGGGGATGTCTGTCTCGTTTCTCCTGAAAATTGCGTTTTTTCTGCGTTTACGGGAAAAGTTGAGGTCCGACGCGCAAAAGTGGGGTATCGTCGAAATCACCTTTTAAAGACGCACATTTCTGGCCCCCCAAAAATGGGCATTTCAAATGAGAAATTAGTCCAATTAACAAAATAGGGTGAATAAGTATGTATTTCAGGGGAGAGTTAGCAGGTTATTGGGGAAGTAAGTCCTGATATTTTTGGAGGTTGCAGGGGCCACTACACCATTCAAAATAGGCAGGCCTTAGCATATGCAGTTAGGCCCTGTAGGATGATTTTAGCTAAAAAGTGCCCCAAACACTCAAACGGGCTTGTATCTGGGAAGGGAAAATATGGGAAACATGACTTAGACACCAAATGATACACTGTATGCCATGTTTCCAAATTTTTATGCACAGTGGTTACAGCATGAAGCGAATGCATGTGAATATACAAAGGTGCATTGCATTAAACAAGTCCAATGAGCGTCCCAAAAAGGCCGGCCTGCCCGCTTTCATCCATCAATTGTTCTAAATTTTTCATTACCCAATAAGGTGAGGTGGAGTCTTAGCCAGTGGTACCATCAGGGAGGTGTGTAAAGCACTTTGGGCTAGACAGCCAATCAGCTGCCAGCTTCCATCTGTCAATCAAATACAGCAGCCAATCAGAAAGCTGCCCATTGATCAGCAGGCCCTTTATGACATCACAGACAGACCCTCAGAACTATCTGTGCATGTCTAATGGCTGGCTGTCAGTTGGGCGGGTGGGTGGCAGAGGGAGGGGATGTCTGTCTCGTTTCTCCTGAAAATTGCGTTTTTTCTGCGTTTACGGGAAAAGTTGAGGTCCGACGCGAAAAAGTGGGGTATCGTAGAAACCACCTTTTAAAGACGCACATTTCTGGCCCCCCAAATATGGGCATTTCAAATGAGAAATGAGTCCAATGAACAAAATAGGGTGAATAAGTATGTATTTCAGGGGTGAGTTAGCAGGTTATTGGGGAAGTAAGTCCTGATATTTTTGGAGGTTGCAGGGGCCACTACACCATTCAAAATAGGCAGGCTTTAGCATATGCAGTTAGGCCCCGTAGGATGATTTTAGCTAAAAAGTGCCCCAAACACTCAAACGGGCTAGTATCTGGGAAGGGAAAATATGGGAAACATGACTTAGACACCAAATGATACACTGTATGCCATGTTTCCAAATTTTTATGCACAGTGGTTACAGCATGAAGCGAATGCATGTGAATATACAAAGGTGCATTGCATTAAACAAGTCCAATGAGCGTCCCAAAATGGCCGGCCTGCCTGCTTTCATCCATCAATTGTTCTAAATTTTTCATTACCCAATGAGCTGAGGTGGAGTCTTAGCCAGTGGTACCATCAGGGAGGTGTGTAAAGCACTTTGGGCTAGACAGCCAATCAGCTGCCAGCTTCCATCTGTCAATCAAATACAGCAGCCAATCAGAAAGCTGCCCATTGATCAGCAGGCCCTTTATGACATCACAGACAGACCCTCAGAACTATCTGTGCATGTCTAATGGCTGGCTGTCAGTTGGGCGGGTGGGTGGCAGAGGGAGGGGATGTCTGTCTCGTTTCTCCTGAAAATTGCGGTTTTTCTGCGTTTACGGGAAAAGTTGAGGTCCGACGCGCAAAAGTGGGGTATCGTAGAAATCACCTTTTAAAGACGCACATTTCTGGCCCCCCAAAAATGGGCATTTCAAATGAGAAATGAGTCCAATGAACAAAATAGGGTGATTAAGTATGTATTTCAGGGGTGAGTTAGCAGGTTATTGGGGAAGTAAGTCCTGAAATTTTTGGAGGTTGCAGGGGCCACTACACCATTCAAAATAGGCAGGCTTTACCATATGCAGTTAGGCCCCGTAGGATGATTTTAGCTAAAAAGTGCCCCAAACACTCAAACGGGCTTGTATCTGGAAAGGGAAAACATGGGAAACATGACTTAGACACCAAATGATACACTGTATGCCATGTTTCCAAATTTTTATGCACAGTGGTTACAGCATGAAGCGAATGCATGTGAAAATACAAAGGTGCATTGCATGAAACAAGTCCAATGAGCGTCCCAAAATGGCCGGCCTGCCTGCTTTCATCCATCAATTGTTCTAAATTTTTCATTACCCAATGAGCTGAGGTGGAGTCTTAGCCAGTGGTACCATCAGGGAGGTGTGTAAAGCACTTTAGGCTAGACAGCCAATCAGCTGCCAGCTTCCATCTGTCAATCAAATACAGCAGCCAATCAGAAAGCTGCCCATTGATCAGCAGGCCCTTTATGACATCACAGACAGACCCTCAGAACTATCTGTGCATGTCTAATGGCTGGCTTTCAGTTGGGCGGGTGGGTGGCAGAGGGAGGGTATGTCTGTCTCGTTTCTCCTGAAAATTGCGGTTTTTCTGCGTTTACGGGAAAAGTTGAGGTCCGACGCGCAAAAGTGGGGTATCGTAGAAATCACCTTTTAAAGACGCACATTTCTGGCCCCCCAAAAATGGGCATTTCAAATGAGAAATGAGTCCAATGAACAAAATAGGGTGATTAAGTATGTATTTCAGGGGTGAGTTAGCAGGTTATTGGGGAAGTAAGTCCTGAAATTTTTGGAGGTTGCAGGGGCCACTACACCATTCAAAATAGGCAGGCTTTACCATATGCAGTTAGGCCCCGTAGGATGATTTTAGCTAAAAAGTGCCCCAAACACTCAAACGGGCTTGTATGTGGAAAGGGAAAACATGGGAAACATGACTTAGACACCAAATGATACACTGTATGCCATGTTTCCAAATTTTTATGCACAGTGGTTACAGCATGAAGCGAATGCATGTGAAAATACAAAGGTGCATTGCATGAAACAAGTCCAATGAGCGTCCCAAAATGGCCGGCCTGCCTGCTTTCATCCATCAATTGTTCTAAATTTTTCATTACCCAATGAGCTGAGGTGGAGTCTTAGCCAGTGGTACCATCAGGGAGGTGTGTAAAGCACTTTAGGCTAGACAGCCAATCAGCTGCCAGCTTCCATCTGTCAATCAAATACAGCAGCCAATCAGAAAGCTGCCCATTGATCAGCAGGCCCTTTATGACATCACAGACAGACCCTCAGAACTATCTGTGCATGTCTAATGGCTGGCTTTCAGTTGGGCGGGTGGGTGGCAGAGGGAGGGTATGTCTGTCTCGTTTCTCCTGAAAATTGCGGTTTTTCTGCGTTTACGGGAAAAGTTGAGGTCCGACGCGCAAAAGTGGGGTATCGTAGAAATCACCTTTTAAAGACGCACATTTCTGGCTCCCCAAAAATTGGCATTTCAAATGAGAAATGAGTCCAATGAACAAAATAGGGTGAAAAAGTATGTATTTCAGGGGTGAGTTAGCAGGTTATTGGGGAAGTAAGTCCTGATATTTTTGGAGGTTGCAGGGGCCACTACACCATTCAAAATAGGCAGGTTTTAGCATATGCAGTTAGGCCCTGTAGGATTATTTTAGCTAAAAAGTGCCCCAAACACTCAAACGGGCTTGTATCTGGGAAGGGAAAATATGGGAAACATAACTTAGACACCAAATGATACACTGTATGCCATGTTTCCAAATTTTTATGCACAGTGGTTACAGCATGAAGCGAATGCATGTGAATATACAAAGGTGCATTGCATTAAACAAGTCCACTGAGCGTCCCAAAATGGCCTGCCTGCCCGCTTTCATCCATCAATTGTTCTAAATTTTTCATTACCCAATGAGCTGAGGTGGAGTCTTAGCCAGTGGTATCATTAGGGAGCTGTGTAAAGCACTTTAGGCTAGACAGCCAATCAGCTGCCAGCTTCCATCTGTCAATCAAATAAAGCAGCCAATTTGAAAGCTGCCCATTGATCAGCAGGCCCTTTATGACATCACAGACAGACCCTCAGAACTATCTGTGCATGTCTAATGGCTGGCTGTCAGTTGGGCGGGTGGGTGGCAGAGGGAGGGGATGTCTGTCTCGTTTCTCCTGAAAATTGCGGTTTTTCTGCGTTTACGGGAAAAGTTGAGGTCCGACGCGCAAAAGTGGGGTATCGTAGAAATCACCTTTTAAAGACGCACATTTCTGGCCCCCCAAAAATGGGCATTTCAAATGAGAAATGAGTCCAATGAACCAAATAGGGTGAATAAGTATGTATTTCAGGGGTGAGTTAGCAGGTTATTGGGGAAGTAAGTCCTGATATTTTTGGAGGTTGCAGGGGCCACTACACCATTCAAAATAGGCAGGCTTTAGCATATGCAGTTAGGCCCAGTAGGATGATTTTAGCTAAAAAGTGCCCCAAACACTCAAACGGGCTAGTATCTGGGAAGGGAAAATATGGGAAACATGACTTAGACACCAAATGATACACTGTATGCCATGTTTCCAAATTTTTATGCACAGTGGTTACAGCATGAAGCGAATGCATGTGAATATACAAAGGTGCATTGCATTAAACAAGTCCACTGAGCATCCCAAAATGGCCAGCCTGCCTGCTTTCATCCATCAATTGTTCTAAATTTTTTATTACCCAATGAGCTGAGGTGGAGTCTTAGCCAGTGGTACCATCAGGGAGGTGTGTAAAGCACTTTAGGCTAGACAGCCAATCAGCTGCCAGCTTCCATCTGTCAATAAAATACAGCAGCCAATCAAAAAGCTGCCCATTGATCAGCAGGCCCTTTAAGACATCACAGACAGACCCTCAGAACTATCTGTGCATGTCTAATGGCTGGCTGTCAGTTGGGCGGGTGGGTGGCAGAGGGAGGGGATGTCTGTCTCGTTTCTCCTGAAAATTGCGGTTTTTCTGCGTTTACGGGAAAAGTTGAGGTCCGACGCGCAAAAGTGGGGTATCGTCGAAATCACCTTTTAAAGACGCACATTTCTGGCCCCCCAAAAATGGGCATTTCAAATGAGAAATGAGTCCAATTAACAAAATAGGGTGAATAAGTATGTATTTCAGGGGAGAGTTAGCAGGTTATTGAGGAATTAAGTCCTGATATTTTTGGAGGTTGCAGGGGCCACTACACCATTCAAAATAGGCAGGCCTTAGCATATGCAGTTAGGCCCTGTAGGATGATTTTAGCTAAAAAGTGCCCCAAACACTCAAACGGGCTTGTATCTGGGAAGGGAAAATATGGGAAACATGACTTACACACCAAATGATACACTGTATGCCATGTTTCCAAATTTTTATGCACAGTGGTTACAGCATGAAGCGAATGCATGTGAATATACAAAGGTGCATTGCATTAAACCAGTCCAATGAGCATCCCAAAATGGCCGGCCTGCCTGCTTTCATCCATCAATTGTTCTAAATTTTTCATTACCCAATGAGCTGAGGTGGAGTCTTAGCCAGTGGTACCATCAGGGAGGTGTGTAAAGCACTTTAGGCTAGACAGCCAATCAGATGCCAGCTTCCATCTGTCAATCAAATACAGCAGCCAATCAGAAAGCTGCCCATTGATCAGCAGGCCCTTTATGACATCACAGACAGACCCTCAGAACTATCTGTGCATGTCTAATGGCTGGCTGTCAGTTGGGCAGGTGGGTGGCAGAGGGAGGGGATGTCTGTCTCGTTTCTCCTGAAAATTACGGTTTTTCTGCGTTTACGGGAAAAGTTGAGGTCCGACGCGCAAAAGTGGGGTATCGTAGAAATCACCTTTTAAAGACGCACATTTCTGGCCCCCCAAAAATGGGCATTTCAAATGAGAAATGAGTCCAATGAACAACATAGGGTGAATAAGTATGTATTTCAGGGGTGAGTTAGCAGGTTATTGGGGAAGTAAGTCCTGATATTTTTGGAGGTTGCAGGGGCCACTAGACCATTCAAAATAGGCAGGCTTTAGCATATGCAGTTAGGCCCCGTAGGATGATTTTAGCTAAAAAGTGCCCCAAACACTGAAACGGGCTAGTATCTGGGAAGGAAAAACATGGGAAACATGACTTAGACACCAAATGATACACTGTATGCCATGTTTCCAAATTTTTATGCACAGTGGTTACAGCATGAAGCGAATGCATGTGAAAATACAAAGGTGCATTGCTTTAAACAAGTCCAATGAGCGTCCCAAAATGGCCGGCCTGCCTGCTTTCATCCATCAATTGTTCTAAATTTTTCATTACCTAATGAGCTGAGGTGGAGTCTTAGCCAGTGGTACCATCAGGGAGGTGTGTAAAGCAGTTTAGGCTAGACAGCCAATCAGCTGCCAGCTTCCATCTGTCAATCAAATACAGCAGCCAATCAGAAAGCTGCCCATTGATCAGAGGGCCCTTTATGACATCACAGACAGACCCTCAGAACTATCTGTGCATGTCTAATGGCTGGCTTTCAGTTGGGCGGGTGGGTGGCAGAGGGAGGGGATGTCTGTCTCGTTTCTCCTGAAAATTGCGATTTTTCTGCGTTTACGGGAAAATTTGAGGTCCGACGCGCAAAAGTGGGGTATCGTAGAAATCACCTTTTAAAGACGCACATTTCTGGCCCCCCAAAAATGGGCATTTCAAATGAGAAATGAGTCCCATGAACAAAATAGGGTGAATAAGTATGTATTTCAGGGGTGAGTTAGCAGGTTATTGGGGAAGTAAGTCCTGATATTTTTGGAGGTTGCAGGGGCCACTACACCATTCAAAATAGGCAGGCTTTAGCATATGCAGTTAGGCCCCGTAGGATGATTTTAGCTAAAAAGTGCCCCAAACACTCAAACTGGCTTATATCTGGGAAGGGAAAATATGGGAAACATGACTTAGACACCAAATGATACACTGTATGCCATGTTTCCAAATTTTTATGCACAGTGGTTACAGCATGAAGCGAATGCATGTGAATATACAAAGGTGCATTGCATTAAACAAGTCCACTGAGCGTCCCAAAATGGCCGGCCTGCCTGCTTTCATCCATCAATTGTTCTAAATTTTTCATTACCCAATGAGCTGAGGTGGAGTCTTAGCCAGTGGTACCATCAGGGAGGTGTGTAAAGCACTTTAGGCTAGACAGCCAATCAGCTGCCAGCTTCCATCTGTCAATCAAATACAGCAGCCAATCAGAAAGCTGCCCATTGATCAGCAGGCCCTTTATGACATCACAGACAGACCCTCAGAACTATCTGTGCATGTCTAATGGCTGGCTGTCAGTTGGGCGGGTGGGTGGCAGAGGGAGGGAATGTCTGTCTCGTTTCTCCTGAAAATCGCGGCTTTTCTGCGTTTACGGGAAAAGTTGAGGTCCGACGCGCAAAAGTGGGGTATCGTAGAAATCACATTTTAAAGACGCACATTTCTGGCCCCCCAAAAATGGGCATTTCAAATGAGAAATGAGTCCAATTAACAAAATAGGGTGAATAAGTATGTATTTCAGGGGTGAGTTAGCAGGTTAGTGGGGAAGTAAGTCCTGATATTTTTGGAGGTTGCAGGGGCCACTAGACCATTCAAAATAGGCAGGCTTTAGCATATGCAGTTAGGCCCTGTAGGATGATTTTAGCTAAAAAGTGCCCCAAACACTCAAACGGGCTAGTATCTGGGAAGGAAAAACATGGGAAACATGAATTAGACACCAAATGATACACTGTATGCCATGTTTCCAAATATTTATGCACAGTGGTTACAGCATGAAGCGAATGCATGTGAAAATACAAAGGTGCATTGCATTAAACAAGTCCACTGAGCGTCCCAAAATGGCCGGCCTGCCTGCTTTCATCCATCAATTGTTCTAAATTTTTCATTACCCAATGAGCTGAGGTGGAGTCTTAGCCAGTGGTACCATAAGGGAGGTGTGTAAAGCACTTTAGGCTAGACAGCCAATCAGCTGCCAGCTTCCATCTGTCAATCAAATACAGCAGCCAATCAGAAAGCTGCCCATTGATCAGCAGGCCCTTTATGACATCACAGACAGACCCTCAGAACTATCTGTGCATGTGTAATGGCTGGCTTTCAGTTGGGCGGGTGGGTGGCAGAGGGAGGGGATGTCTGTCTCGTTTCTCCTGAAAATTGCGTTTTTTCTGCGTTTACGGGAAAAGTTAAGGTCCGACGCGCAAAAGTGGGGTATCGTAGAAATCACATTTTAAAGACGCACATTTCTGGCCCCCCAAAAATGGGCATTTCAAATGAGAAATGAGTCCAATTAACAAAATAGGGTGAATAAGTATGTATTTCAGGGGTGAGTTAGCAGGTTATTGGGGAAGTAAGTCCTGATATTTTTGGAGGTTGCAGGGGCAACTACACCATTCAAAAAAAGGAAGGCTTTAGCATATGCAGTTAGGCCCCGTAGGATGATTTTAGCTAAAAAGTGCCCCAAACACTCAAACGGGCTTGTATCTGGGAAGGGAAAATATGGGAAACATGACTTAGACACCAAATGATTCACTGTATGCCATGTTTCCAAATTTTTATGCACAGTGGTTACAGCATGAAGCGAATGCATGTGAAAATACAAAGGTGCATTGCATTAAACAAGTCCAATGAGCGTCCCAAAATGGCCGGCCTGCCTGCTTTCATCCATCAATTGTTCTATATTTTTCATTACCCAATGAGCTGAGGTGGAATCTTAGCCAGTGGTACCATCAGGGAGGTGTGTAAAGCACTTTAGGCTAGACAGCCAATCAGCTGCCAGCTTCCATCTGTCAATCAAATACAGCAGCCAATCAGAAAGCTGCCCATTGATCAGCAGGCCCTTTATGAGATCACAGACAGACCCTCAGAACTATCTGTGCATGTCTAATGGCTGGCTTTCAGTTGGGCGGGTGGGTGGCAGAGGGAGGGGATGTCTGTCTCGTTTCTCCTGAAAATTGCGGTTTTTCTGCGTTTACGGGAAAATTTGAGGTCCGACGCGCAAAAGTGGGGTATCGTAGAAATCACCTTTTAAAGACGCACATTTCTGGCCCCCCAAAAATGGGCATTTCAAATGAGAAATGAGTCCAATGAACAAAATAGGGTGAATAAGTATGTATTTCAGGGGTGAGTTAGCAGGTTATTGGGGAAGTAAGTCCTGATATTTTTGGAGGTTGCAGGGGCCACTACACCATTCAAAATAGGCAGGCTTTAGCATATGCAGTTAGGCCCCGTAGGATGATTTTAGCTAAAAAGTGCCCCAAACACTCAAACGGGCTTATATCTGGGAAGGGAAAATATGGGAAACATGACTTAGACACCAAATGATACACTGTATGCCATGTTTCCAAATTTTTATGCACAGTGGTTACAGCATGAAGCGAATGCATGTGAATATACAAAGGTGCATTGCATTAAACAAGTCCACTGAGCGTCCCAAAATGGCCGGCCTGCCTGCTTTCATCCATCAATTGTTCTAAATTTTTCATTACCCAATGAGCTGAGGTGGAGTCTTAGCCAGTGGTACCATCAGGGAGGTGTGTAAAGCACTTTAGGCTAGACAGCCAATCAGCTGCCAGCTTCCATCTGTCAATCAAATACAGCAGCCAATCAGAAAGCTGCCCATTGATCAGCAGGCCCTTTATGACATCACAGACAGACCCTCAGAACTATCTGTGCATGTCTAATGGCTGGCTGTCAGTTGGGCGGGTGGGTGGCAGAGGGAGGGGATGTCTGTCTCGTTTCTCCTGAAAATTGCGTTTTTTCTGCGTTTACGGGAAAAGTTGAGGTCCGACGCGCAAAAGTGGGGTATCGTAGAAATCACATTTTAAAGACGCACATTTCTGGCCCCCCAAAAATGGGCATTTCAAATGAGAAATGAGTCCAATTAACAAAATAGGGTGAATAAGTATGTATTTCAGGGGTGAGTTAGCAGGTTAGTGGGGAAGTAAGTCCTGATATTTTTGGAGGTTGCAGGGGCCACTAGACCATTCAAAATAGGCAGGCTTTAGCATATGCAGTTAGGCCCTGTAGGATGATTTTAGCTAAAAAGTGCCCCAAACACTCAAACGGGCTAGTATCTGGGTAGGAAAAACATGGGAAACATGAATTAGACACCAAATGATACACTGTATGCCATGTTTCCAAATATTTATGCACAGTGGTTACAGCATGAAGCGAATGCATGTGAAAATACAAAGGTGCATTGCATTAAACAAGTCCACTGAGCGTCCCAAAATGGCCGGCCTGCCTGCTTTCATCCATCAATTGTTCTAAATTTTTCATTACCCAATGAGCTGAGGTGGAGTCTTAGCCAGTGGTACCATCAGGGAGGTGTGTAAAGCACTTTAGGCTAGACAGCCAATCAGCTGCCAGCTTCCATCTGTCAATCAAATACAGCAGCCAATCAGAAAGCTGCCCATTGATCAGCAGGCCCTTTATGACATCACAGACAGACCCTCAGAACTATCTGTGCATGTCTAATGGCTGGCTTTCAGTTGGGCGGGTGGGTGGCAGAGGGAGGGGATGTCTGTCTCGTTTCTCCTGAAAATTGCGGTTTTTCTGCGTTTACGGGAAAAGTTGAGGTCCGACGCGCAAAAGTGGGGTATCGTAGAAATCACCTTTTAAAGACGCACATTTCTGGCTCCCCAAAAATTGGCATTTCAAATGAGAAATGAGTCCAATGAACAAAATAGAGTGAAAAAGTATGTATTTCAGGGGTGAGTTAGCAGGTTATTGGGGAAGTAAGTCCTGATATTTTTGGAGGTTGCAGGGGCCACTACACCATTCAAAATAGGCAGGTTTTAGCATATGCAGTTAGGCCCTGTAGGATTATTTTTGCTAAAAAGTGCCCCAAACACTCAAACGGGCTTGTATCTGGGAAGGGAAAATATGGGAAACATGACTTAGACACCAAATGATACACTGTATGCCATGTTTCCAAATTTTTATGCACAGTGGTTACAGCATGAAGCGAATGCATGTGAATATACAAAGGTGCATTGCATTAAACAAGTCCACTGAGCGTCCCAAAATGGCCGGCCTGCCTGCTTTCATCCATCAATTGTTCTAAATTTTTCATTACCCAATGAGCTGAGGTGGAGTCTTAGCCAGTGGTACCATCAGGGAGGTGTGTAAAGCACTTTAGGCTAGACAGCCAATCAGCTGCCAGCTTCCATCTATCAATAAAATACAGCAGCCAATCAAAAAGCTGCCCATTGATCAGCAGGCCCTTTAAGACATCATAGACAGACCCTCAGAAATATCTGTGCATGTCTAATGGCTGGCTGTCAGTTGGGCGGGTGGGTGGCAGAGGGAGGGGATGTCTGTCTCGTTTCTCCTGAAAATTGCGTTTTTTCTGCGTTTACGGGAAAAGTTGAGGTCCGACGCGCAAAAGTGGGGTATCGTCGAAATCACCTTTTAAAGACGCACATTTCTGGCCCCCCAAAAATGGGCATTTCAAATGAGAAATTAGTCCAATTAACAAAATAGGGTGAATAAGTATGTATTTCAGGGGAGAGTTAGCAGGTTATTGGGGAAGTAAGTCCTGATATTTTTGGAGGTTGCAGGGGCCACTACACCATTCAAAATAGGCAGGCCTTAGCATATGCAGTTAGGCCCTGTAGGATGATTTTAGCTAAAAAGTGCCCCAAACACTCAAACGGGCTTGTATCTGGGAAGGGAAAATATGGGAAACATGACTTAGACACCAAATGATACACTGTATGCCATGTTTCCAAATTTTTATGCACAGTGGTTACAGCATGAAGCGAATGCATGTGAATATACAAAGGTGCATTGCATTAAACAAGTCCAATGAGCGTCCCAAAATGGCCGGCCTGCCTGCTTTCATCCATCAATTGTTCTAAATTTTTCATTACCCAATAAGGTGAGGTGGAGTCTTAGCCAGTGGTACCATCAGGGAGGTGTGTAAAGCACTTTGGGCTAGACAGCCAATCAGCTGCCAGCTTCCATCTGTCAATCAAATACAGCAGCCAATCAGAAAGCTGCCCATTGATCAGCAGGCCCTTTATGACATCACAGACAGACCCTCAGAACTATCTGTGCATGTCTAATGGCTGGCTGTCAGTTGGGCGGGTGGGTGGCAGAGGGAGGGGATGTCTGTCTCGTTTCTCCTGAAAATTGCGGTTTTTCTGCGTTTACGGGAAAAGTTGAGGTCCGACGCGAAAAAGTGGGGTATCGTAGAAACCACCTTTTAAAGACGCACATTTCTGGCCCCCCAAATATGGGCATTTCAAATGAGAAATGAGTCCATTGAACAAAATAGGGTGAATAAGTATGTATTTCAGGGGTGAGTTAGCAGGTTATTGGGGAAGTAAGTCCTGATATTTTTGGAGGTTGCAGGGGCCACTAGACCATTCAAAATAGGCAGGCTTTAGCATATGCAGTTAGGCCCCGTAGGATGATTTTAGCTAAAAAGTGCCCCAAACACTCAAACGGGCTAGTATCTGGGAAGGGAAAATATGGGAAACATGACTTAGACACCAAATGATACACTGTATGCCATGTTTCCAAATTTTTATGCACAGTGGTTACAGCATGAAGCGAATGCATGTGAATATACAAAGGTGCATTGCATTAAACAAGTCCAATGAGCGTCCCAAAATGGCCGGCCTGCCTGCTTTCATCCATCAATTGTTCTAAATTTTTCATTACCCAATGAGCTGAGGTGGAGTCTTAGCCAGTGGTACCATCAGGGAGGTGTGTAAAGCACTTTGGGCTAGACAGCCAATCAGCTGCCAGCTTCCATCTGTCAATCAAATACAGCAGCCAATCAGAAAGCTGCCCATTGATCAGCAGGCCCTTTATGACATCACAGACAGACCCTCAGAACTATCTGTGCATGTCTAATGGCTGGCTGTCAGTTGGGCGGGTGGGTGGCAGAGGGAGGGGATGTCTGTCTCGTTTCTCCTGAAAATTGCGGTTTTTCTGCGTTTACGGGAAAAGTTGAGGTCCGACGCGCAAAAGTGGGGTATCGTAGAAATCACCTTTTAAAGACGCACATTTCTGGCCCCCCAAAAATGGGCATTTCAAATGAGAAATGAGTCCAATGAACAAAATAGGGTGATTAAGTATGTTTTTCAGGGGTGAGTTAGCAGGTTATTGGGGAAGTAAGTCCTGAAATTTTTGGAGGTTGCAGGGGCCACTACACCATTCAAAATAGGCAGGCTTTACCATATGCAGTTAGGCCCCGTAGGATGATTTTAGCTAAAAAGTGCCCCAAACACTCAAACGGGCTTGTATCTGGAAAGGGAAAACATGGGAAACATGACTTAGACACCAAATGATACACTGTATGCCATGTTTCCAAATATTTATGCACAGTGGTTACAGCATGAAGCGAATGCATGTGAAAATACAAAGGTGCATTGCATTAAACAAGTCCACTGAGCGTCCCAAAATGGCCGGCCTGCCTGCTTTCATCCATCAATTGTTCTAAATTTTTCATTACCCAATGAGCTGAGGTGGAGTCTTAGCCAGTGGTACCATCAGGGAGGTGTGTAAAGCACTTTAGGCTAGACAGCCAATCAGCTGCCAGCTTCCATCTGTCAATCAAATACAGCAGCCAATCAGAAAGCTGCCCATTGATCAGCAGGCCCTTTATGACATCACAGACAGACCCTCAGAACTATCTGTGCATGTCTAATGGCTGGCTGTCAGTTGGGCGGGTGGGTGGCAGAGGGAGGGGATGTCTGTCTCGTTTCTCCTGAAAATCGCGGCTTTTCTGCGTTTACGGGAAAAGTTGAGGTCCGACGCGCAAAAGTGGGGTATCGTAGAAATCACATTTTAAAGACGCACATTTCTGGCCCCCCAAAAATGGGCATTTCAAATGAGAAATGAGTCCAATTAACAAAATAGGGTGAATAAGTATGTATTTCAGGGGTGAGTTAGCAGGTTAGTGGGGAAGTAAGTCCTGATATTTTTGGAGGTTGCAGGGGCCACTAGACCATTCAAAATAGGCAGGCTTTAGCATATGCAGTTAGGCCCTGTAGGATGATTTTAGCTAAAAAGTGCCCCAAACACTCAAACGGGCTAGTATCTGGGAAGGAAAAACATGGGAAACATGAATTAGACACCAAATGATACACTGTATGCCATGTTTCCAAATATTTATGCACAGTGGTTACAGCATGAAGCGAATGCATGTGAAAATACAAAGGTGCATTGCATTAAACAAGTCCACTGAGCGTCCCAAAATGGCCGGCCTGCCTGCTTTCATCCATCAATTGTTCTAAATTTTTCATTACCCAATGAGCTGAGGTGGAGTCTTAGCCAGTGGTACCATCAGGGAGGTGTGTAAAGCACTTTAGGCTAGACAGCCAATCAGCTGCCAGCTTCCATCTGTCAATCAAATACAGCAGCCAATCAGAAAGCTGCCCATTGATCAGCAGGCCCTTTATGACATCACAGACAGACCCTCAGAACTATCTGTGCATGTCTAATGGCTGGCTTTCAGTTGGGCGGGTGGGTGGCAGAGGGAGGGGATGTCTGTCTCGTTTCTCCTGAAAATTGCGTTTTTTCTGCGTTTACGGGAAAAGTTAAGGTCCGACGCGCAAAAGTGGGGTATCGTAGAAATCACATTTTAAAGACGCACATTTCTGGCCCCCCAAAAATGGGCATTTCAAATGAGAAATGAGTCCAATTAACAAAATAGGGTGAATAAGTATGTATTTCAGGGGTGAGTTAGCAGGTTATTGGGGAAGTAAGTCCTGATATTTTTGGAGGTTGCAGGGGCAACTACACCATTCAAAAAAAGGAAGGCTTTAGCATATGCAGTTAGGCCCCGTAGGATGATTTTAGCTAAAAAGTGCCCCAAACACTCAAACGGGCTTGTATCTGGGAAGGGAAAATATGGGAAACATGACTTAGACACCAAATGATTCACTGTATGCCATGTTTCCAAATTTTTATGCACAGTGGTTACAGCATGAAGCGAATGCATGTGAAAATACAAAGGTGCATTGCATTAAACAAGTCCAATGAGCGTCCCAAAATGGCCGGCCTGCCTGCTTTCATCCATCAATTGTTCTATATTTTTCATTACCCAATGAGCTGAGGTGGAATCTTAGCCAGTGGTACCATCAGGGAGGTGTGTAAAGCACTTTAGGCTAGACAGCCAATCAGCTGCCAGCTTCCATCTGTCAATCAAATACAGCAGCCAATCAGAAAGCTGCCCATTGATCAGCAGGCCCTTTATGAGATCACAGACAGACCCTCAGAACTATCTGTGCATGTCTAATGGCTGGCTTTCAGTTGGGCGGGTGGGTGGCAGAGGGAGGGGATGTCTGTCTCGTTTCTCCTGAAAATTGCGGTTTTTCTGCGTTTACGGGAAAATTTGAGGTCCGACGCGCAAAAGTGGGGTATCGTAGAAATCACCTTTTAAAGACGCACATTTCTGGCCCCCCAAAAATGGGCATTTCAAATGAGAAATGAGTCCAATGAACAAAATAGGGTGAATAAGTATGTATTTCAGGGGTGAGTTAGCAGGTTATTGGGGAAGTAAGTCCTGATATTTTTGGAGGTTGCAGGGGCCACTACACCATTCAAAATAGGCAGGCTTTAGCATATGCAGTTAGGCCCCGTAGGATGATTTTAGCTAAAAAGTGCCCCAAACACTCAAACGGGCTTATATCTGGGAAGGGAAAATATGGGAAACATGACTTAGACACCAAATGATTCACTGTATGCCATGTTTCCAAATTTTTATGCACAGTGGTTACAGCATGAAGCGAATGCATGTGAATATACAAAGGTGCATTGCATTAAACAAGTCCACTGAGCGTCCCAAAATGGCCGGCCTGCCTGCTTTCATCCATCAATTGTTCTAAATTTTTCATTACCCAATGAGCTGAGGTGGAGTCTTAGCCAGTGGTACCATCAGGGAGGTGTGTAAAGCACTTTAGGCTAGACAGCCAATCAGCTGCCAGCTTCCATCTGTCAATCAAATACAGCAGCCAATCAGAAAGCTGCCCATTGATCAGCAGGCCCTTTATGACATCACAGACAGACCCTCAGAACTATCTGTGCATGTCTAATGGCTGGCTGTCAGTTGGGCGGGTGGGTGGCAGAGGGAGGGGATGTCTGTCTCGTTTCTCCTGAAAATTGCGGTTTTTCTGCGTTTACGGGAAAAGTTGAGGTCCGACGCGCAAAAGTGGGGTATCGTAGAAATCACATTTTAAAGACGCACATTTCTGGCCCCCCAAAAATGGGCATTTCAAATGAGAAATGAGTCCAATTAACAAAATAGGGTGAATAAGTATGTATTTCAGGGGTGAGTTAGCAGGTTAGTGGGGAAGTAAGTCCTGATATTTTTGGAGGTTGCAGGGGCCACTAGACCATTCAAAATAGGCAGGCTTTAGCATATGCAGTTAGGCCCTGTAGGATGATTTTAGCTAAAAAGTGCCCCAAACACTCAAACGGGCTAGTATCTGGGAAGGAAAAACATGGGAAACATGAATTAGACACCAAATGATACACTGTATGCCATGTTTCCAAATATTTATGCACAGTGGTTACAGCATGAAGCGAATGCATGTGAAAATACAAAGGTGCATTGCATTAAACAAGTCCACTGAGCGTCCCAAAATGGCCGGCCTGCCTGCTTTCATCCATCAATTGTTCTAAATTTTTCATTACCCAATGAGCTGAGGTGGAGTCTTAGCCAGTGGTACCATCAGGGAGGTGTGTAAAGCACTTTAGGCTAGACAGCCAATCAGCTGCCAGCTTCCATCTGTCAATCAAATACAGCAGCCAATCAGAAAGCTGCCCATTGATCAGCAGGCCCTTTATGACATCACAGACAGACCCTCAGAACTATCTGTGCATGTCTAATGGCTGGCTTTCAGTTGGGTGGGTGGGTGGCAGAGGGAGGGGATGTCTGTCTCGTTTCTCCTGAAAATTGCGGTTTTTCTGCGTTTACGGGAAAAGTTGAGGTCCGACGCGCAAAAGTGGGGTATCGTAGAAATCACCTTTTAAAGACGCACATTTCTGGCTCCCCAAAAATTGGCATTTCAAATGAGAAATGAGTCCAATGAACAAAATAGAGTGAAAAAGTATGTATTTCAGGGGTGAGTTAGCAGGTTATTGGGGAAGTAAGTCCTGATATTTTTGGAGGTTGCAGGGGCCACTACACCATTCAAAATAGGCAGGTTTTAGCATATGCAGTTAGGCCCTGTAGGATTATTTTTGCTAAAAAGTGCCCCAAACACTCAAACGGGCTTGTATCTGGGAAGGGAAAATATGGGAAACATAACTTAGACACCAAATGATACACTGTATGCCATGTTTCCAAATTTTTATGCACAGTGGTTACAGCATGAAGCGAATGCATGTGAATATACAAAGGTGCATTGCATTAAACAAGTCCACTGAGCGTCCCAAAATGGCCGGCCTGCCTGCTTTCATCCATCAATTGTTCTAAATTTTTCATTACCCAATGAGCTGAGGTGGAGTCTTAGCCAGTGGTACCATCAGGGAGGTGTGTAAAGCACTTTAGGCTAGACAGCCAATCAGCTGCCAGCTTCCATCTATCAATAAAATACAGCAGCCAATCAAAAAGCTGCCCATTGATCAGCAGGCCCTTTAAGACATCATAGACAGACCCTCAGAAATATCTGTGCATGTCTAATGGCTGGCTGTCAGTTGGGCGGGTGGGTGGCAGAGGGAGGGGATGTCTGTCTCGTTTCTCCTGAAAATTGCGTTTTTTCTGCGTTTACGGGAAAAGTTGAGGTCCGACGCGCAAAAGTGGGGTATCGTCGAAATCACCTTTTAAAGACGCACATTTCTGGCCCCCCAAAAATGGGCATTTCAAATGAGAAATTAGTCCAATTAACAAAATAGGGTGAAAAAGTATGTATTTCAGGGGTGAGTTAGCAGGTTATTGGGGAAGTAAGTCCTGATATTTTTGGAGGTTGCAGGGGCCACTACACCATTCAAAATAGGCAGGTTTTAGCATATGCAGTTAGGCCCTGTAGGATTATTTTTGCTAAAAAGTGCCCCAAACACTCAAACGGGCTTGTATCTGGGAAGGGAAAATATGGGAAACATAACTTAGACACCAAATGATACACTGTATGCCATGTTTCCAAATTTTTATGCACAGTGGTTACAGCATGAAGCGAATGCATGTGAATATACAAAGGTGCATTGCATTAAACAAGTCCACTGAGCGTCCCAAAATGGCCGGCCTGCCTGCTTTCATCCATCAATTGTTCTAAATTTTTCATTACCCAATGAGCTGAGGTGGAGTCTTAGCCAGTGGTACCATCAGGGAGGTGTGTAAAGCACTTTAGGCTAGACAGCCAATCAGCTGCCAGCTTCCATCTATCAATAAAATACAGCAGCCAATCAAAAAGCTGCCCATTGATCAGCAGGCCCTTTAAGACATCATAGACAGACCCTCAGAAATATCTGTGCATGTCTAATGGCTGGCTGTCAGTTGGGCGGGTGGGTGGCAGAGGGAGGGGATGTCTGTCTCGTTTCTCCTGAAAATTGCGTTTTTTCTGCGTTTACGGGAAAAGTTGAGGTCCGACGCGCAAAAGTGGGGTATCGTCGAAATCACCTTTTAAAGACGCACATTTCTGGCCCCCCAAAAATGGGCATTTCAAATGAGAAATTAGTCCAATTAACAAAATAGGGTGAATAAGTATGTATTTCAGGGGAGAGTTAGCAGGTTATTGGGGAAGTAAGTCCTGATATTTTTGGAGGTTGCAGGGGCCACTACACCATTCAAAATAGGCAGGCCTTAGCATATGCAGTTAGGCCCTGTAGGATGATTTTAGCTAAAAAGTGCCCCAAACACTCAAACGGGCTTGTATCTGGGAAGGGAAAATATGGGAAACATGACTTAGACACCAAATGATACACTGTATGCCATGTTTCCAAATTTTTATGCACAGTGGTTACAGCATGAAGCGAATGCATGTGAATATACAAAGGTGCATTGCATTAAACAAGTCCAATGAGCGTCCCAAAATGGCCGGCCTGCCTGCTTTCATCCATCAATTGTTCTAAATTTTTCATTACCCAATAAGGTGAGGTGGAGTCTTAGCCAGTGGTACCATCAGGGAGGTGTGTAAAGCACTTTGGGCTAGACAGCCAATCAGCTGCCAGCTTCCATCTGTCAATCAAATACAGCAGCCAATCAGAAAGCTGCCCATTGATCAGCAGGCCCTTTATGACATCACAGACAGACCCTCAGAACTATCTGTGCATGTCTAATGGCTGGCTGTCAGTTGGGCGGGTGGGTGGCAGAGGGAGGGGATGTCTGTCTCGTTTCTCCTGAAAATTGCGGTTTTTCTGCGTTTACGGGAAAAGTTGAGGTCCGACGCGAAAAAGTGGGGTATCGTAGAAACCACCTTTTAAAGACGCACATTTCTGGCCCCCCAAATATGGGCATTTCAAATGAGAAATGAGTCCAATGAACAAAATAGGGTGAATAAGTATGTATTTCAGGGGTGAGTTAGCAGGTTATTGGGGAAGTAAGTCCTGATATTTTTGGAGGTTGCAGGGGCCACTAGACCATTCAAAATAGGCAGGCTTTAGCATATGCAGTTAGGCCCCGTAGGATGATTTTAGCTAAAAAGTGCCCCAAACACTCAAACGGGCTAGTATCTGGGAAGGGAAAATATGGGAAACATGACTTAGACACCAAATGATACACTGTATGCCATGTTTCCAAATTTTTATGCACAGTGGTTACAGCATGAAGCGAATGCATGTGAATATACAAAGGTGCATTGCATTAAACAAGTCCAATGAGCGTCCCAAAATGGCCGGCCTGCCTGCTTTCATCCATCAATTGTTCTAAATTTTTCATTACCCAATGAGCTGAGGTGGAGTCTTAGCCAGTGGTACCATCAGGGAGGTGTGTAAAGCACTTTGGGCTAGACAGCCAATCAGCTGCCAGCTTCCATCTGTCAATCAAATACAGCAGCCAATCAGAAAGCTGCCCATTGATCAGCAGGCCCTTTATGACATCACAGACAGACCCTCAGAACTATCTGTGCATGTCTAATGGCTGGCTGTCAGTTGGGCGGGTGGGTGGCAGAGGGAGGGGATGTCTGTCTCGTTTCTCCTGAAAATTGCGGTTTTTCTGCGTTTACGGGAAAAGTTGAGGTCCGACGCGCAAAAGTGGGGTATCGTAGAAATCACCTTTTAAAGACGCACATTTCTGGCCCCCCAAAAATGGGCATTTCAAATGAGAAATGAGTCCAATGAACAAAATAGGGTGATTAAGTATGTATTTCAGGGGTGAGTTAGCAGGTTATTGGGGAAGTAAGTCCTGAAATTTTTGGAGGTTGCAGGGGCCACTAGACCATTCAAAATAGGCAGGCTTTAGCATATGCAGTTAGGCCCTGTAGGATGATTTTAGCTAAAAAGTGCCCCAAACACTCAAACGGGCTAGTATCTGGGAAGGAAAAACATGGGAAACATGAATTAGACACCAAATGATACACTGTATGCCATGTTTCCAAATATTTATGCACAGTGGTTACAGCATGAAGCGAATGCATGTGAAAATACAAAGGTGCATTGCATTAAACAAGTCCACTGAGCGTCCCAAAATGGCCGGCCTGCCTGCTTTCATCCATCAATTGTTCTAAATTTTTCATTACCCAATGAGCTGAGGTGGAGTCTTAGCCAGTGGTACCATCAGGGAGGTGTGTAAAGCACTTTAGGCTAGACAGCCAATCAGCTGCCAGCTTCCATCTGTCAATCAAATACAGCAGCCAATCAGAAAGCTGCCCATTGATCAGCAGGCCCTTTATGACATCACAGACAGACCCTCAGAACTATCTGTGCATGTCTAATGGCTGGCTTTCAGTTGGGTGGGTGGGTGGCAGAGGGAGGGGATGTCTGTCTCGTTTCTCCTGAAAATTGCGGTTTTTCTGCGTTTACGGGAAAAGTTGAGGTCCGACGCGCAAAAGTGGGGTATCGTAGAAATCACCTTTTAAAGACGCACATTTCTGGCTCCCCAAAAATTGGCATTTCAAATGAGAAATGAGTCCAATGAACAAAATAGAGTGAAAAAGTATGTATTTCAGGGGTGAGTTAGCAGGTTATTGGGGAAGTAAGTCCTGATATTTTTGGAGGTTGCAGGGGCCACTACACCATTCAAAATAGGCAGGTTTTAGCATATGCAGTTAGGCCCTGTAGGATTATTTTTGCTAAAAAGTGCCCCAAACACTCAAACGGGCTTGTATCTGGGAAGGGAAAATATGGGAAACATAACTTAGACACCAAATGATACACTGTATGCCATGTTTCCAAATTTTTATGCACAGTGGTTACAGCATGAAGCGAATGCATGTGAATATACAAAGGTGCATTGCATTAAACAAGTCCACTGAGCGTCCCAAAATGGCCGGCCTGCCTGCTTTCATCCATCAATTGTTCTAAATTTTTCATTACCCAATGAGCTGAGGTGGAGTCTTAGCCAGTGGTACCATCAGGGAGGTGTGTAAAGCACTTTAGGCTAGACAGCCAATCAGCTGCCAGCTTCCATCTATCAATAAAATACAGCAGCCAATCAAAAAGCTGCCCATTGATCAGCAGGCCCTTTAAGACATCATAGACAGACCCTCAGAAATATCTGTGCATGTCTAATGGCTGGCTGTCAGTTGGGCGGGTGGGTGGCAGAGGGAGGGGATGTCTGTCTCGTTTCTCCTGAAAATTGCGTTTTTTCTGCGTTTACGGGAAAAGTTGAGGTCCGACGCGCAAAAGTGGGGTATCGTCGAAATCACCTTTTAAAGACGCACATTTCTGGCCCCCCAAAAATGGGCATTTCAAATGAGAAATTAGTCCAATTAACAAAATAGGGTGAAAAAGTATGTATTTCAGGGGTGAGTTAGCAGGTTATTGGGGAAGTAAGTCCTGATATTTTTGGAGGTTGCAGGGGCCACTACACCATTCAAAATAGGCAGGTTTTAGCATATGCAGTTAGGCCCTGTAGGATTATTTTTGCTAAAAAGTGCCCCAAACACTCAAACGGGCTTGTATCTGGGAAGGGAAAATATGGGAAACATAACTTAGACACCAAATGATACACTGTATGCCATGTTTCCAAATTTTTATGCACAGTGGTTACAGCATGAAGCGAATGCATGTGAATATACAAAGGTGCATTGCATTAAACAAGTCCACTGAGCGTCCCAAAATGGCCGGCCTGCCTGCTTTCATCCATCAATTGTTCTAAATTTTTCATTACCCAATGAGCTGAGGTGGAGTCTTAGCCAGTAGTACCATCAGGGAGGTGTGTAAAGCACTTTAGGCTAGACAGCCAATCAGCTGCCAGCTTCCATCTATCAATAAAATACAGCAGCCAATCAAAAAGCTGCCCATTGATCAGCAGGCCCTTTAAGACATCATAGACAGACCCTCAGAAATATCTGTGCATGTCTAATGGCTGGCTGTCAGTTGGGCGGGTGGGTGGCAGAGGGAGGGGATGTCTGTCTCGTTTCTCCTGAAAATTGCGTTTTTTCTGCGTTTACGGGAAAAGTTGAGGTCCGACGCGCAAAAGTGGGGTATCGTCGAAATCACCTTTTAAAGACGCACATTTCTGGCCCCCCAAAAATGGGCATTTCAAATGAGAAATTAGTCCAATTAACAAAATAGGGTGAATAAGTATGTATTTCAGGGGAGAGTTAGCAGGTTATTGGGGAAGTAAGTCCTGATATTTTTGGAGGTTGCAGGGGCCACTACACCATTCAAAATAGGCAGGCCTTAGCATATGCAGTTAGGCCCTGTAGGATGATTTTAGCTAAAAAGTGCCCCAAACACTCAAACGGGCTTGTATCTGGGAAGGGAAAATATGGGAAACATGACTTAGACACCAAATGATACACTGTATGCCATGTTTCCAAATTTTTATGCACAGTGGTTACAGCATGAAGCGAATGCATGTGAATATACAAAGGTGCATTGCATTAAACAAGTCCAATGAGCGTCCCAAAATGGCCGGCCTGCCTGCTTTCATCCATCAATTGTTCTAAATTTTTCATTACCCAATAAGGTGAGGTGGAGTCTTAGCCAGTGGTACCATCAGGGAGGTGTGTAAAGCACTTTGGGCTAGACAGCCAATCAGCTGCCAGCTTCCATCTGTCAATCAAATACAGCAGCCAATCAGAAAGCTGCCCATTGATCAGCAGGCCCTTTATGACATCACAGACAGACCCTCAGAACTATCTGTGCATGTCTAATGGCTGGCTGTCAGTTGGGCGGGTGGGTGGCAGAGGGAGGGGATGTCTGTCTCGTTTCTCCTGAAAATTGCGGTTTTTCTGCGTTTACGGGAAAAGTTGAGGTCCGACGCGAAAAAGTGGGGTATCGTAGAAACCACCTTTTAAAGACGCACATTTCTGGCCCCCCAAATATGGGCATTTCAAATGAGAAATGAGTCCAATGAACAAAATAGGGTGAATAAGTATGTATTTCAGGGGTGAGTTAGCAGGTTATTGGGGAAGTAAGTCCTGATATTTTTGGAGGTTGCAGGGGCCACTAGACCATTCAAAATAGGCAGGCTTTAGCATATGCAGTTAGGCCCCGTAGGATGATTTTAGCTAAAAAGTGCCCCAAACACTCAAACGGGCTAGTATCTGGGAAGGGAAAATATGGGAAACATGACTTAGACACCAAATGATACACTGTATGCCATGTTTCCAAATTTTTATGCACAGTGGTTACAGCATGAAGCGAATGCATGTGAATATACAAAGGTGCATTGCATTAAACAAGTCCAATGAGCGTCCCAAAATGGCCGGCCTGCCTGCTTTCATCCATCAATTGTTCTAAATTTTTCATTACCCAATGAGCTGAGGTGGAGTCTTAGCCAGTGGTACCATCAGGGAGGTGTGTAAAGCACTTTGGGCTAGACAGCCAATCAGCTGCCAGCTTCCATCTGTCAATCAAATACAGCAGCCAATCAGAAAGCTGCCCATTGATCAGCAGGCCCTTTATGACATCACAGACAGACCCTCAGAACTATCTGTGCATGTCTAATGGCTGGCTGTCAGTTGGGCGGGTGGGTGGCAGAGGGAGGGGATGTCTGTCTCGTTTCTCCTGAAAATTGCGGTTTTTCTGCGTTTACGGGAAAAGTTGAGGTCCGACGCGCAAAAGTGGGGTATCGTAGAAATCACCTTTTAAAGACGCACATTTCTGGCCCCCCAAAAATGGGCATTTCAAATGAGAAATGAGTCCAATGAACAAAATAGGGTGATTAAGTATGTATTTCAGGGGTGAGTTAGCAGGTTATTGGGGAAGTAAGTCCTGAAATTTTTGGAGGTTGCAGGGGCCACTACACCATTCAAAATAGGCAGGCTTTACCATATGCAGTTAGGCCCCGTAGGATGATTTTAGCTAAAAAGTGCCCCAAACACTCAAACGGGCTTGTATCTGGAAAGGGAAAACATGGGAAACATGACTTAGACACCAAATGATACACTGTATGCCATGTTTCCAAATTTTTATGCACAGTGGTTACAGCATGAAGCGAATGCATGTGAAAATACAAAGGTGCATTGCATGAAACAAGTCCAATGAGCGTCCCAAAATGGCCGGCCTGCCTGCTTTCATCCATCAATTGTTCTAAATTTTTCATTACCCAATGAGCTGAGGTGGAGTCTTAGCCAGTGGTACCATCAGGGAGGTGTGTAAAGCACTTTAGGCTAGACAGCCAATCAGCTGCCAGCTTCCATCTGTCAATCAAATACAGCAGCCAATCAGAAAGCTGCCCATTGATCAGCAGGCCCTTTATGACATCACAGACAGACCCTCAGAACTATCTGTGCATGTCTAATGGCTGGCTTTCAGTTGGGCGGGTGGGTGGCAGAGGGAGGGGATGTCTGTCTCGTTTCTCCTGAAAATTGCGGTTTTTCTGCGTTTACGGGAAAAGTTGAGGTCCGACGCGCAAAAGTGGGGTATCGTAGAAATCACCTTTTAAAGACGCACATTTCTGGCTCCCCAAAAATTGGCATTTCAAATGAGAAATGAGTCCAATGAACAAAATAGAGTGAAAAAGTATGTATTTCAGGGGTGAGTTAGCAGGTTATTGGGGAAGTAAGTCCTGATATTTTTGGAGGTTGCAGGGGCCACTACACCATTCAAAATAGGCAGGTTTTAGCATATGCAGTTAGGCCCTGTAGGATTATTTTTGCTAAAAAGTGCCCCAAACACTCAAACGGGCTTGTATCTGGGAAGGGAAAATATGGGAAACATGACTTAGACACCAAATGATACACTGTATGCCATGTTTCCAAATTTTTATGCACAGTGGTTACAGCATGAAGCGAATGCATGTGAATATACAAAGGTGCATTGCATTAAACAAGTCCACTGAGCGTCTCAAAATGGCCGGCCTGCCTGCTTTCATCCATCAATTGTTCTAAATTTTTCATTACCCAATGAGCTGAGGTGGAGTCTTAGCCAGTGGTACCATCAGGGAGGTGTGTAAAGCACTTTAGGCTAGACAGCCAATCAGCTGCCAGCTTCCATCTATCAATAAAATACAGCAGCCAATCAAAAAGCTGCCCATTGATCAGCAGGCCCTTTAAGACATCATAGACAGACCCTCAGAAATATCTGTGCATGTCTAATGGCTGGCTGTCAGTTGGGCGGGTGGGTGGCAGAGGGAGGGGATGTCTGTCTCGTTTCTCCTGAAAATTGCGTTTTTTCTGCGTTTACGGGAAAAGTTGAGGTCCGACGCGCAAAAGTGGGGTATCGTCGAAATCACCTTTTAAAGACGCACATTTCTGGCCCCCCAAAAATGGGCATTTCAAATGAGAAATTAGTCCAATTAACAAAATAGGGTGAATAAGTATGTATTTCAGGGGAGAGTTAGCAGGTTATTGGGGAAGTAAGTCCTGATATTTTTGGAGGTTGCAGGGGCCACTACACCATTCAAAATAGGCAGGCCTTAGCATATGCAGTTAGGCCCTGTAGGATGATTTTAGCTAAAAAGTGCCCCAAACACTCAAACGGGCTTGTATCTGGGAAGGGAAAATATGGGAAACATGACTTAGACACCAAATGATACACTGTATGCCATGTTTCCAAATTTTTATGCACAGTGGTTACAGCATGAAGCGAATGCATGTGAATATACAAAGGTGCATTGCATTAAACAAGTCCAATGAGCGTCCCAAAATGGCCGGCCTGCCTGCTTTCATCCATCAATTGTTCTAAATTTTTCATTACCCAATAAGGTGAGGTGGAGTCTTAGCCAGTGGTACCATCAGGGAGGTGTGTAAAGCACTTTGGGCTAGACAGCCAATCAGCTGCCAGCTTCCATCTGTCAATCAAATACAGCAGCCAATCAGAAAGCTGCCCATTGATCAGCAGGCCCTTTATGACATCACAGACAGACCCTCAGAACTATCTGTGCATGTCTAATGGCTGGCTGTCAGTTGGGCGGGTGGGTGGCAGAGGGAGGGGATGTCTGTCTCGTTTCTCCTGAAAATTGCGGTTTTTCTGCGTTTACGGGAAAAGTTGAGGTCCGACGCGAAAAAGTGGGGTATCGTAGAAACCACCTTTTAAAGACGCACATTTCTGGCCCCCCAAATATGGGCATTTCAAATGAGAAATGAGTCCAATGAACAAAATAGGGTGAATAAGTATGTATTTCAGGGGTGAGTTAGCAGGTTATTGGGGAAGTAAGTCCTGATATTTTTGGAGGTTGCAGGGGCCACTAGACCATTCAAAATAGGCAGGCTTTAGCATATGCAGTTAGGCCCCGTAGGATGATTTTAGCTAAAAAGTGCCCCAAACACTCAAACGGGCTAGTATCTGGGAAGGGAAAATATGGGAAACATGACTTAGACACCAAATGATACACTGTATGCCATGTTTCCAAATTTTTATGCACAGTGGTTACAGCATGAAGCGAATGCATGTGAATATACAAAGGTGCATTGCATTAAACAAGTCCAATGAGCGTCCCAAAATGGCCGGCCTGCCTGCTTTCATCCATCAATTGTTCTAAATTTTTCATTACCCAATGAGCTGAGGTGGAGTCTTAGCCAGTGGTACCATCAGGGAGGTGTGTAAAGCACTTTGGGCTAGACAGCCAATCAGCTGCCAGCTTCCATCTGTCAATCAAATACAGCAGCCAATCAGAAAGCTGCCCATTGATCAGCAGGCCCTTTATGACATCACAGACAGACCCTCAGAACTATCTGTGCATGTCTAATGGCTGGCTGTCAGTTGGGCGGGTGGGTGGCAGAGGGAGGGGATGTCTGTCTCGTTTCTCCTGAAAATTGCGGTTTTTCTGCGTTTACGGGAAAAGTTGAGGTCCGACGCGCAAAAGTGGGGTATCGTAGAAATCACCTTTTAAAGACGCACATTTCTGGCCCCCCAAAAATGGGCATTTCAAATGAGAAATGAGTCCAATGAACAAAATAGGGTGATTAAGTATGTATTTCAGGGGTGAGTTAGCAGGTTATTGGGGAAGTAAGTCCTGAAATTTTTGGAGGTTGCAGGGGCCACTACACCATTCAAAATAGGCAGGCTTTACCATATGCAGTTAGGCCCCGTAGGATGATTTTAGCTAAAAAGTGCCCCAAACACTCAAACGGGCTTGTATCTGGAAAGGGAAAACATGGGAAACATGACTTAGACACCAAATGATACACTGTATGCCATGTTTCCAAATATTTATGCACAGTGGTTACAGCATGAAGCGAATGCATGTGAAAATACAAAGGTGCATTGCATTAAACAAGTCCACTGAGCGTCCCAAAATGGCCGGCCTGCCTGCTTTCATCCATCAATTGTTCTAAATTTTTCATTACCCAATGAGCTGAGGTGGAGTCTTAGCCAGTGGTACCATCAGGGAGGTGTGTAAAGCACTTTAGGCTAGACAGCCAATCAGCTGCCAGCTTCCATCTGTCAATCAAATACAGCAGCCAATCAGAAAGCTGCCCATTGATCAGCAGGCCCTTTATGACATCACAGACAGACCCTCAGAACTATCTGTGCATGTCTAATGGCTGGCTGTCAGTTGGGCGGGTGGGTGGCAGAGGGAGGGGATGTCTGTCTCGTTTCTCCTGAAAATCGCGGCTTTTCTGCGTTTACGGGAAAAGTTGAGGTCCGACGCGCAAAAGTGGGGTATCGTAGAAATCACATTTTAAAGACGCACATTTCTGGCCCCCCAAAAATGGGCATTTCAAATGAGAAATGAGTCCAATTAACAAAATAGGGTGAATAAGTATGTATTTCAGGGGTGAGTTAGCAGGTTAGTGGGGAAGTAAGTCCTGATATTTTTGGAGGTTGCAGGGGCCACTAGACCATTCAAAATAGGCAGGCTTTAGCATATGCAGTTAGGCCCTGTAGGATGATTTTAGCTAAAAAGTGCCCCAAACACTCAAACGGGCTAGTATCTGGGAAGGAAAAACATGGGAAACATGAATTAGACACCAAATGATACACTGTATGCCATGTTTCCAAATATTTATGCACAGTGGTTACAGCATGAAGCGAATGCATGTGAAAATACAAAGGTGCATTGCATTAAACAAGTCCACTGAGCGTCCCAAAATGGCCGGCCTGCCTGCTTTCATCCATCAATTGTTCTAAATTTTTCATTACCCAATGAGCTGAGGTGGAGTCTTAGCCAGTGGTACCATCAGGGAGGTGTGTAAAGCACTTTAGGCTAGACAGCCAATCAGCTGCCAGCTTCCATCTGTCAATCAAATACAGCAGCCAATCAGAAAGCTGCCCATTGATCAGCAGGCCCTTTATGACATCACAGACAGACCCTCAGAACTATCTGTGCATGTCTAATGGCTGGCTTTCAGTTGGGCGGGTGGGTGGCAGAGGGAGGGGATGTCTGTCTCGTTTCTCCTGAAAATTGCGTTTTTTCTGCGTTTACGGGAAAAGTTAAGGTCCGACGCGCAAAAGTGGGGTATCGTAGAAATCACATTTTAAAGACGCACATTTCTGGCCCCCCAAAAATGGGCATTTCAAATGAGAAATGAGTCCAATTAACAAAATAGGGTGAATAAGTATGTATTTCAGGGGTGAGTTAGCAGGTTATTGGGGAAGTAAGTCCTGATATTTTTGGAGGTTGCAGGGGCAACTACACCATTCAAAAAAAGGAAGGCTTTAGCATATGCAGTTAGGCCCCGTAGGATGATTTTAGCTAAAAAGTGCCCCAAACACTCAAACGGGCTTGTATCTGGGAAGGGAAAATATGGGAAACATGACTTAGACACCAAATGATTCACTGTATGCCATGTTTCCAAATTTTTATGCACAGTGGTTACAGCATGAAGCGAATGCATGTGAAAATACAAAGGTGCATTGCATTAAACAAGTCCAATGAGCGTCCCAAAATGGCCGGCCTGCCTGCTTTCATCCATCAATTGTTCTATATTTTTCATTACCCAATGAGCTGAGGTGGAATCTTAGCCAGTGGTACCATCAGGGAGGTGTGTAAAGCACTTTAGGCTAGACAGCCAATCAGCTGCCAGCTTCCATCTGTCAATCAAATACAGCAGCCAATCAGAAAGCTGCCCATTGATCAGCAGGCCCTTTATGAGATCACAGACAGACCCTCAGAACTATCTGTGCATGTCTAATGGCTGGCTTTCAGTTGGGCGGGTGGGTGGCAGAGGGAGGGGATGTCTGTCTCGTTTCTCCTGAAAATTGCGGTTTTTCTGCGTTTACGGGAAAATTTGAGGTCCGACGCGCAAAAGTGGGGTATCGTAGAAATCACCTTTTAAAGACGCACATTTCTGGCCCCCCAAAAATGGGCATTTCAAATGAGAAATGAGTCCAATGAACAAAATAGGGTGAATAAGTATGTATTTCAGGGGTGAGTTAGCAGGTTATTGGGGAAGTAAGTCCTGATATTTTTGGAGGTTGCAGGGGCCACTACACCATTCAAAATAGGCAGGCTTTAGCATATGCAGTTAGGCCCCGTAGGATGATTTTAGCTAAAAAGTGCCCCAAACACTCAAACGGGCTTATATCTGGGAAGGGAAAATATGGGAAACATGACTTAGACACCAAATGATTCACTGTATGCCATGTTTCCAAATTTTTATGCACAGTGGTTACAGCATGAAGCGAATGCATGTGAATATACAAAGGTGCATTGCATTAAACAAGTCCACTGAGCGTCCCAAAATGGCCGGCCTGCCTGCTTTCATCCATCAATTGTTCTAAATTTTTCATTACCCAATGAGCTGAGGTGGAGTCTTAGCCAGTGGTACCATCAGGGAGGTGTGTAAAGCACTTTAGGCTAGACAGCCAATCAGCTGCCAGCTTCCATCTGTCAATCAAATACAGCAGCCAATCAGAAAGCTGCCCATTGATCAGCAGGCCCTTTATGACATCACAGACAGACCCTCAGAACTATCTGTGCATGTCTAATGGCTGGCTGTCAGTTGGGCGGGTGGGTGGCAGAGGGAGGGGATGTCTGTCTCGTTTCTCCTGAAAATTGCGGTTTTTCTGCGTTTACGGGAAAAGTTGAGGTCCGACGCGCAAAAGTGGGGTATCGTAGAAATCACATTTTAAAGACGCACATTTCTGGCCCCCCAAAAATGGGCATTTCAAATGAGAAATGAGTCCAATTAACAAAATAGGGTGAATAAGTATGTATTTCAGGGGTGAGTTAGCAGGTTAGTGGGGAAGTAAGTCCTGATATTTTTGGAGGTTGCAGGGGCCACTAGACCATTCAAAATAGGCAGGCTTTAGCATATGCAGTTAGGCCCTGTAGGATGATTTTAGCTAAAAAGTGCCCCAAACACTCAAACGGGCTAGTATCTGGGAAGGAAAAACATGGGAAACATGAATTAGACACCAAATGATACACTGTATGCCATGTTTCCAAATATTTATGCACAGTGGTTACAGCATGAAGCGAATGCATGTGAAAATACAAAGGTGCATTGCATTAAACAAGTCCACTGAGCGTCCCAAAATGGCCGGCCTGCCTGCTTTCATCCATCAATTGTTCTAAATTTTTCATTACCCAATGAGCTGAGGTGGAGTCTTAGCCAGTGGTACCATCAGGGAGGTGTGTAAAGCACTTTAGGCTAGACAGCCAATCAGCTGCCAGCTTCCATCTGTCAATCAAATACAGCAGCCAATCAGAAAGCTGCCCATTGATCAGCAGGCCCTTTATGACATCACAGACAGACCCTCAGAACTATCTGTGCATGTCTAATGGCTGGCTTTCAGTTGGGTGGGTGGGTGGCAGAGGGAGGGGATGTCTGTCTCGTTTCTCCTGAAAATTGCGGTTTTTCTGCGTTTACGGGAAAAGTTGAGGTCCGACGCGCAAAAGTGGGGTATCGTAGAAATCACCTTTTAAAGACGCACATTTCTGGCTCCCCAAAAATTGGCATTTCAAATGAGAAATGAGTCCAATGAACAAAATAGAGTGAAAAAGTATGTATTTCAGGGGTGAGTTAGCAGGTTATTGGGGAAGTAAGTCCTGATATTTTTGGAGGTTGCAGGGGCCACTACACCATTCAAAATAGGCAGGTTTTAGCATATGCAGTTAGGCCCTGTAGGATTATTTTTGCTAAAAAGTGCCCCAAACACTCAAACGGGCTTGTATCTGGGAAGGGAAAATATGGGAAACATAACTTAGACACCAAATGATACACTGTATGCCATGTTTCCAAATTTTTATGCACAGTGGTTACAGCATGAAGCGAATGCATGTGAATATACAAAGGTGCATTGCATTAAACAAGTCCACTGAGCGTCCCAAAATGGCCGGCCTGCCTGCTTTCATCCATCAATTGTTCTAAATTTTTCATTACCCAATGAGCTGAGGTGGAGTCTTAGCCAGTGGTACCATCAGGGAGGTGTGTAAAGCACTTTAGGCTAGACAGCCAATCAGCTGCCAGCTTCCATCTATCAATAAAATACAGCAGCCAATCAAAAAGCTGCCCATTGATCAGCAGGCCCTTTAAGACATCATAGACAGACCCTCAGAAATATCTGTGCATGTCTAATGGCTGGCTGTCAGTTGGGCGGGTGGGTGGCAGAGGGAGGGGATGTCTGTCTCGTTTCTCCTGAAAATTGCGTTTTTTCTGCGTTTACAGGAAAAGTTGAGGTCCGACGCGCAAAAGTGGGGTATCGTCGAAATCACCTTTTAAAGACGCACATTTCTGGCCCCCCAAAAATGGGCATTTCAAATGAGAAATTAGTCCAATTAACAAAATAGGGTGAATAAGTATGTATTTCAGGGGAGAGTTAGCAGGTTATTGGGGAAGTAAGTCCTGATATTTTTGGAGGTTGCAGGGGCCACTACACCATTCAAAATAGGCAGGCCTTAGCATATGCAGTTAGGCCCTGTAGGATGATTTTAGCTAAAAAGTGCCCCAAACACTCAAACGGGCTTGTATCTGGGAAGGGAAAATATGGGAAACATGACTTAGACACCAAATGATACACTGTATGCCATGTTTCCAAATTTTTATGCACAGTGGTTACAGCATGAAGCGAATGCATGTGAATATACAAAGGTGCATTGCATTAAACAAGTCCAATGAGCGTCCCAAAATGGCCGGCCTGCCTGCTTTCATCCATCAATTGTTCTAAATTTTTCATTACCCAATAAGGTGAGGTGGAGTCTTAGCCAGTGGTACCATCAGGGAGGTGTGTAAAGCACTTTGGGCTAGACAGCCAATCAGCTGCCAGCTTCCATCTGTCAATCAAATACAGCAGCCAATCAGAAAGCTGCCCATTGATCAGCAGGCCCTTTATGACATCACAGACAGACCCTCAGAACTATCTGTGCATGTCTAATGGCTGGCTGTCAGTTGGGCGGGTGGGTGGCAGAGGGAGGGGATGTCTGTCTCGTTTCTCCTGAAAATTGCGGTTTTTCTGCGTTTACGGGAAAAGTTGAGGTCCGACGCGAAAAAGTGGGGTATCGTAGAAACCACCTTTTAAAGACGCACATTTCTGGCCCCCCAAATATGGGCATTTCAAATGAGAAATGAGTCCAATGAACAAAATAGGGTGAATAAGTATGTATTTCAGGGGTGAGTTAGCAGGTTATTGGGGAAGTAAGTCCTGATATTTTTGGAGGTTGCAGGGGCCACTAGACCATTCAAAATAGGCAGGCTTTAGCATATGCAGTTAGGCCCCGTAGGATGATTTTAGCTAAAAAGTGCCCCAAACACTCAAACGGGCTAGTATCTGGGAAGGGAAAATATGGGAAACATGACTTAGACACCAAATGATACACTGTATGCCATGTTTCCAAATTTTTATGCACAGTGGTTACAGCATGAAGCGAATGCATGTGAATATACAAAGGTGCATTGCATTAAACAAGTCCAATGAGCGTCCCAAAATGGCCGGCCTGCCTGCTTTCATCCATCAATTGTTCTAAATTTTTCATTACCCAATGAGCTGAGGTGGAGTCTTAGCCAGTGGTACCATCAGGGAGGTGTGTAAAGCACTTTGGGCTAGACAGCCAATCAGCTGCCAGCTTCCATCTGTCAATCAAATACAGCAGCCAATCAGAAAGCTGCCCATTGATCAGCAGGCCCTTTATGACATCACAGACAGACCCTCAGAACTATCTGTGCATGTCTAATGGCTGGCTGTCAGTTGGGCGGGTGGGTGGCAGAGGGAGGGGATGTCTGTCTCGTTTCTCCTGAAAATTGCGGTTTTTCTGCGTTTACGGGAAAAGTTGAGGTCCGACGCGCAAAAGTGGGGTATCGTAGAAATCACCTTTTAAAGACGCACATTTCTGGCCCCCCAAAAATGGGCATTTCAAATGAGAAATGAGTCCAATGAACAAAATAGGGTGATTAAGTATGTATTTCAGGGGTGAGTTAGCAGGTTATTGGGGAAGTAAGTCCTGAAATTTTTGGAGGTTGCAGGGGCCACTACACCATTCAAAATAGGCAGGCTTTACCATATGCAGTTAGGCCCCGTAGGATGATTTTAGCTAAAAAGTGCCCCAAACACTCAAACGGGCTTGTATCTGGAAAGGGAAAACATGGGAAACATGACTTAGACACCAAATGATACACTGTATGCCATGTTTCCAAATTTTTATGCACAGTGGTTACAGCATGAAGCGAATGCATGTGAAAATACAAAGGTGCATTGCATGAAACAAGTCCAATGAGCGTCCCAAAATGGCCGGCCTGCCTGCTTTCATCCATCAATTGTTCTAAATTTTTCATTACCCAATGAGCTGAGGTGGAGTCTTAGCCAGTGGTACCATCAGGGAGGTGTGTAAAGCACTTTAGGCTAGACAGCCAATCAGCTGCCAGCTTCCATCTGTCAATCAAATACAGCAGCCAATCAGAAAGCTGCCCATTGATCAGCAGGCCCTTTATGACATCACAGACAGACCCTCAGAACTATCTGTGCATGTCTAATGGCTGGCTTTCAGTTGGGCGGGTGGGTGGCAGAGGGAGGGTATGTCTGTCTCGTTTCTCCTGAAAATTGCGTTTTTTCTGCGTTTACGGGAAAAGTTGAGGTCCGACGCGCAAAAGTGGGGTATCGTAGAAATCACCTTTTAAAGACGCACATTTCTGGCTCCCCAAAAATTGGCATTTCAAATGAGAAATGAGTCCAATGAACAAAATAGGGTGAAAAAGTATGTATTTCAGGGGTGAGTTAGCAGGTTATTGGGGAAGTAAGTCCTGATATTTTTGGAGGTTGCAGGGGCCACTACACCATTCAAAATAGGCAGGTTTTAGCATATGCAGTTAGGCCCTGTAGGATTATTTTAGCTAAAAAGTGCCCCAAACACTCAAACGGGCTTGTATCTGGGAAGGGAAAATATGGGAAACATAACTTAGACACCAAATGATACACTGTATGCCATGTTTCCAAATTTTTATGCACAGTGGTTACAGCATGAAGCGAATGCATGTGAATATACAAAGGTGCATTGCATTAAACAAGTCCACTGAGCGTCCCAAAATGGCCTGCCTGCCCGCTTTCATCCATCAATTGTTCTAAATTTTTCATTACCCAATGAGCTGAGGTGGAGTCTTAGCCAGTGGTATCATTAGGGAGCTGTGTAAAGCACTTTAGGCTAGACAGCCAATCAGCTGCCAGCTTCCATCTGTCAATCAAATAAAGCAGCCAATTTGAAAGCTGCCCATTGATCAGCAGGCCCTTTATGACATCACAGACAGACCCTCAGAACTATCTGTGCATGTCTAATGGCTGGCTGTCAGTTGGGCGGGTGGGTGGCAGAGGGAGGGGATGTCTGTCTCGTTTCTCCTGAAAATTGCGGTTTTTCTGCGTTTACGGGAAAAGTTGAGGTCCGACGCGCAAAAGTGGGGTATCGTAGAAATCACCTTTTAAAGACGCACATTTCTGGCCCCCCAAAAATGGGCATTTCAAATGAGAAATGAGTCCAATGAACCAAATAGGGTGAATAAGTATGTATTTCAGGGGTGAGTTAGCAGGTTATTGGGGAAGTAAGTCCTGATATTTTTGGAGGTTGCAGGGGCCACTACACCATTCAAAATAGGCAGGCTTTAGCATATGCAGTTAGGCCCCGTAGGATGATTTTAGCTAAAAAGTGCCCCAAACACTCAAACGGGCTAGTATCTGGGAAGGGAAAATATGGGAAACATGACTTAGACACCAAATGATACACTGTATGCCATGTTTCCAAATTTTTATGCACAGTGGTTACAGCATGAAGCGAATGCATGTGAATATACAAAGGTGCATTGCATTAAACAAGTCCACTGAGCGTCCCAAAATGGCCAGCCTGCCTGCTTTCATCCATCAATTGTTCTAAATTTTGTATTACCCAATGAGCTGAGGTGGAGTCTTAGCCAGTGGTACCATCAGGGAGGTGTGTAAATCACTTTAGGCTAGACAGCCAATCAGCTGCCAGCTTCCATCTGTCAATAAAATACAGCAGCCAATCAAAAAGCTGCCCATTGATCAGCAGGCCCTTTAAGACATCACAGACAGACCCTCAGAACTATCTGTGCATGTCTAATGGCTGGCTGTCAGTTGGGCGGGTGGGTGGCAGAGGGAGGGGATGTCTGTCTCGTTTCTCCTGAAAATTGCGGTTTTTCTGCGTTTACGGGAAAAGTTGAGGTCCGACGCGCAAAAGTGGGGTATCGTCGAAATCACCTTTTAAAGACGCACATTTCTGGCCCCCCAAAAATGGGCATTTCAAATGAGAAATGAGTCCAATTAACAAAATAGGGTGAATAAGTATGTATTTCAGGGGAGAGTTAGCAGGTTATTGGGGAATTAAGTCCTGATATTTTTGGAGGTTGCAGGGGCCAGTACACCATTCAAAATAGGCAGGCCTTAGCATATGCAGTTAGGCCCTGTAGGATGATTTTAGCTAAAAAGTGCCCCAAACACTCAAACGGGCTTGTATCTGGGAAGGGAAAATATGGGAAACATGACTTACACACCAAATGATACACTGTATGCCATGTTTCCAAATTTTTATGCACAGTGGTTACAGCATGAAGCGAATGCATGTGAATATACAAAGGTGCATTGCATTAAACCAGTCCAATGAGCATCCCAAAATGGCCGGCCTGCCTGCTTTTATCCATCAATTGTTCTAAATTTTTCATTACCCAATGAGCTGAGGTGGAGTCTTAGCCAGTGGTACCATCAGGGAGGTGTGTAAAGCACTTTAGGCTAGACAGCCAATCAGATGCCAGCTTCCATCTGTCAATCAAATACAGCAGCCAATCAGAAAGCTGCCCATTGATCAGCAGGCCCTTTATGACATCACAGACAGACCCTCAGAACTATCTGTGCATGTCTAATGGCTGGCTGTCAGTTGGGCGGGTGGGTGGCAGAGGGAGGGGATGTCTGTCTCGTTTCTCCTGAAAATTACGGTTTTTCTGCGTTTACGGGAAAAGTTGAGGTCCGACGCGCAAAAGTGGGGTATCGTAGAAATCACCTTTTAAAGACGCACATTTCTGGCCCCCCAAAAATGGGCATTTCAAATGAGAAATGAGTCCAATGAACAACATAGGGTGAATAAGTATGTATTTCAGGGGTGAGTTAGCAGGTTATTGGGGAAGTAAGTCCTGATATTTTTGGAGGTTGCAGGGGACACTAGACCATTCAAAATAGGCAGGCTTTAGCATATGCAGTTAGGCCCCGTAGGATGATTTTAGCTAAAAAGTGCCCCAAACACTGAAACGGGCTAGTATCTGGGAAGGAAAAACATGGGAAACATGACTTAGACACCAAATGATACACTGTATGCCATGTTTCCAAATTTTTATGCACAGTGGTTACAGCATGAAGCGAATGCATGTGAAAATACAAAGGTGCATTGCTTTAAACAAGTCCAATGAGCGTCCCAAAATGGCCGGCCTGTCTGCTTTCATCCATCAATTGTTCTAAATTTTTCATTACCTAATGAGCTGAGGTGGAGTCTTAGCCAGTGGTACCATCAGGGAGGTGTGTAAAGCAGTTTAGGCTAGACAGCCAATCAGCTGCCAGCTTCCATCTGTCAATCAAATACAGCAGCCAATCAGAAAGCTGCCCATTGATCAGAGGGCCCTTTATGACATCACAGACAGACCCTCAGAACTATCTGTGCATGTCTAATGGCTGGCTTTCAGTTGGGCGGGTGGGTGGCAGAGGGAGGGGATGTCTGTCTCGTTTCTCCTGAAAATTGCGGTTTTTCTGCGTTTACGGGAAAAGTTGAGGTCCGACGCGCAAAAGTGGGGTATCGTAGAAATCACCTTTTAAAGACGCACATTTATGGCCCCCCAAAAATGGGCATTTCAAATGAGAAATAAGTCCAATAAACAAAATAGAGTGAATAAGTATGTATTTTAGGGGTGAGTTAGCAGGTTATTGGGGAAGTAAGTCCTGATATTTTTGGAGGTTGCAGGGGCAACTACACCATTCAAAAAAAGGAAGGCTTTAGCATATGCAGTTAGGCCCCGTAGGATGATTTTAGCTAAAAAGTGCCCCAAACACTCAAACGGGCTTGTATCTGGGAAGGGAAAATATGGGAAACATGACTTAGACACCAAATGATTCACTGTATGCCATGTTTCCAAATTTTTATGCACAGTGGTTACAGCATGAAGCGAATGCATGTGAAAATACAAAGGTGCATTGCATTAAACAAGTCCAATGAGCGTCCCAAAATGGCCGGCCTGCCTGCTTTCATCCATCAATTGTTCTATATTTTTCATTACCCAATGAGCTGAGGTGGAATCTTAGCCAGTGGTACCATCAGGGAGGTGTGTAAAGCACTTTAGGCTAGACAGCCAATCAGCTGCCAGCTTCCATCTGTCAATCAAATACAGCAGCCAATCAGAAAGCTGCCCATTGATCAGCAGGCCCTTTATGATATCACAGACAGACCCTCAGAACTATCTGTGCATGTCTAATGGCTGGCTTTCAGTTGGGCGGGTGGGTGGCAGAGGGAGGGGATGTCTGTCTCGTTTCTCCTGAAAATTGCGGTTTTTCTGCGTTTACGGGAAAATTTGAGGTCCGACGCGCAAAAGTGGGGTATCGTAGAAATCACCTTTTAAAGACGCACATTTCTGGCCCCCCAAAAATGGGCATTTCAAATGAGAAATGAGTCCAATGAACAAAATAGGGTGAATAAGTATGTATTTCAGGGGTGAGTTAGCAGGTTATTGGGGAAGTAAGTCCTGATATTTTTGGAGGTTGCAGGGGCCACTACACCATTCAAAATAGGCAGGCTTTAGCATATGCAGTTAGGCCCCGTAGGATGATTTTAGCTAAAAAGTGCCCCAAACACTCAAACGGGCTTATATCTGGGAAGGGAAAATATGGGAAACATGACTTAGACACCAAATGATACACTGTATGCCATGTTTCCAAATTTTTATGCACAGTGGTTACAGCATGAAGCGAATGCATGTGAATATACAAAGGTGCATTGCATTAAACAAGTCCACTGAGCGTCCCAAAATGGCCGGCCTGCCTGCTTTCATCCATCAATTGTTCTAAATTTTTCATTACCCAATAAGGTGAGGTGGAGTCTTAGCCAGTGGTACCATCAGGGAGGTGTGTAAAGCACTTTGGGCTAGACAGCCAATCAGCTGCCAGCTTCCATCTGTCAATCAAATACAGCAGCCAATCAGAAAGCTGCCCATTGATCAGCAGGCCCTTTATGACATCACAGACAGACCCTCAGAACTATCTGTGCATGTCTAATGGCTGGCTGTCAGTTGGGCGGGTGGGTGGCAGAGGGAGGGGATGTCTGTCTCGTTTCTCCTGAAAATTGCGGTTTTTCTGCGTTTACGGGAAAAGTTGAGGTCCGACGCGAAAAAGTGGGGTATCGTAGAAACCACCTTTTAAAGACGCACATTTCTGGCCCCCCAAATATGGGCATTTCAAATGAGAAATGAGTCCAATGAACAAAATAGGGTGAATAAGTATGTATTTCAGGGGTGAGTTAGCAGGTTATTGGGGAAGTAAGTCCTGATATTTTTGGAGGTTGCAGGGGCCACTAGACCATTCAAAATAGGCAGGCTTTAGCATATGCAGTTAGGCCCCGTAGGATGATTTTAGCTAAAAAGTGCCCCAAACACTCAAACGGGCTAGTATCTGGGAAGGGAAAATATGGGAAACATGACTTAGACACCAAATGATACACTGTATGCCATGTTTCCAAATTTTTATGCACAGTGGTTACAGCATGAAGCGAATGCATGTGAATATACAAAGGTGCATTGCATTAAACAAGTCCAATGAGCGTCCCAAAATGGCCGGCCTGCCTGCTTTCATCCATCAATTGTTCTAAATTTTTCATTACCCAATGAGCTGAGGTGGAGTCTTAGCCAGTGGTACCATCAGGGAGGTGTGTAAAGCACTTTGGGCTAGACAGCCAATCAGCTGCCAGCTTCCATCTGTCAATCAAATACAGCAGCCAATCAGAAAGCTGCCCATTGATCAGCAGGCCCTTTATGACATCACAGACAGACCCTCAGAACTATCTGTGCATGTCTAATGGCTGGCTGTCAGTTGGGCGGGTGGGTGGCAGAGGGAGGGGATGTCTGTCTCGTTTCTCCTGAAAATTGCGGTTTTTCTGCGTTTACGGGAAAAGTTGAGGTCCGACGCGCAAAAGTGGGGTATCGTAGAAATCACCTTTTAAAGACGCACATTTCTGGCCCCCCAAAAATGGGCATTTCAAATGAGAAATGAGTCCAATGAACAAAATAGGGTGATTAAGTATGTATTTCAGGGGTGAGTTAGCAGGTTATTGGGGAAGTAAGTCCTGAAATTTTTGGAGGTTGCAGGGGCCACTACACCATTCAAAATAGGCAGGCTTTACCATATGCAGTTAGGCCCCGTAGGATGATTTTAGCTAAAAAGTGCCCCAAACACTCAAACGGGCTTGTATCTGGAAAGGGAAAACATGGGAAACATGACTTAGACACCAAATGATACACTGTATGCCATGTTTCCAAATTTTTATGCACAGTGGTTACAGCATGAAGCGAATGCATGTGAAAATACAAAGGTGCATTGCATGAAACAAGTCCAATGAGCGTCCCAAAATGGCCGGCCTGCCTGCTTTCATCCATCAATTGTTCTAAATTTTTCATTACCCAATGAGCTGAGGTGGAGTCTTAGCCAGTGGTACCATCAGGGAGGTGTGTAAAGCACTTTAGGCTAGACAGCCAATCAGCTGCCAGCTTCCATCTGTCAATCAAATACAGCAGCCAATCAGAAAGCTGCCCATTGATCAGCAGGCCCTTTATGACATCACAGACAGACCCTCAGAACTATCTGTGCATGTCTAATGGCTGGCTTTCAGTTGGGCGGGTGGGTGGCAGAGGGAGGGTATGTCTGTCTCGTTTCTCCTGAAAATTGCGGTTTTTCTGCGTTTACGGGAAAAGTTGAGGTCCGACGCGCAAAAGTGGGGTATCGTAGAAATCACCTTTTAAAGACGCACATTTCTGGCTCCCCAAAAATTGGCATTTCAAATGAGAAATGAGTCCAATGAACAAAATAGGGTGAAAAAGTATGTATTTCAGGGGTGAGTTAGCAGGTTATTGGGGAAGTAAGTCCTGATATTTTTGGAGGTTGCAGGGGCCACTACACCATTCAAAATAGGCAGGTTTTAGCATATGCAGTTAGGCCCTGTAGGATTATTTTAGCTAAAAAGTGCCCCAAACACTCAAACGGGCTTGTATCTGGGAAGGGAAAATATGGGAAACATAACTTAGACACCAAATGATACACTGTATGCCATGTTTCCAAATTTTTATGCACAGTGGTTACAGCATGAAGCGAATGCATGTGAATATACAAAGGTGCATTGCATTAAACAAGTCCACTGAGCGTCCCAAAATGGCCTGCCTGCCCGCTTTCATCCATCAATTGTTCTAAATTTTTCATTACCCAATGAGCTGAGGTGGAGTCTTAGCCAGTGGTATCATTAGGGAGCTGTGTAAAGCACTTTAGGCTAGACAGCCAATCAGCTGCCAGCTTCCATCTGTCAATCAAATAAAGCAGCCAATTTGAAAGCTGCCCATTGATCAGCAGGCCCTTTATGACATCACAGACAGACCCTCAGAACTATCTGTGCATGTCTAATGGCTGGCTGTCAGTTGGGCGGGTGGGTGGCAGAGGGAGGGGATGTCTGTCTCGTTTCTCCTGAAAATTGCGGTTTTTCTGCGTTTACGGGAAAAGTTGAGGTCCGACGCGCAAAAGTGGGGTATCGTAGAAATCACCTTTTAAAGACGCACATTTCTGGCCCCCCAAAAATGGGCATTTCAAATGAGAAATGAGTCCAATGAACCAAATAGGGTGAATAAGTATGTATTTCAGGGGTGAGTTAGCAGGTTATTGGGGAAGTAAGTCCTGATATTTTTGGAGGTTGCAGGGGCCACTACACCATTCAAAATAGGCAGGCTTTAGCATATGCAGTTAGGCCCCGTAGGATGATTTTAGCTAAAAAGTGCCCCAAACACTCAAACGGGCTAGTATCTGGGAAGGGAAAATATGGGAAACATGACTTAGACACCAAATGATACACTGTATGCCATGTTTCCAAATTTTTATGCACAGTGGTTACAGCATGAAGCGAATGCATGTGAATATACAAAGGTGCATTGCATTAAACAAGTCCACTGAGCGTCCCAAAATGGCCAGCCTGCCTGCTTTCATCCATCAATTGTTCTAAATTTTGTATTACCCAATGAGCTGAGGTGGAGTCTTAGCCAGTGGTACCATCAGGGAGGTGTGTAAATCACTTTAGGCTAGACAGCCAATCAGCTGCCAGCTTCCATCTGTCAATAAAATACAGCAGCCAATCAAAAAGCTGCCCATTGATCAGCAGGCCCTTTAAGACATCACAGACAGACCCTCAGAACTATCTGTGCATGTCTAATGGCTGGCTGTCAGTTGGGCGGGTGGGTGGCAGAGGGAGGGGATGTCTGTCTCGTTTCTCCTGAAAATTGCGGTTTTTCTGCGTTTACGGGAAAAGTTGAGGTCCGACGCGCAAAAGTGGGGTATCGTCGAAATCACCTTTTAAAGACGCACATTTCTGGCCCCCCAAAAATGGGCATTTCAAATGAGAAATGAGTCCAATTAACAAAATAGGGTGAATAAGTATGTATTTCAGGGGAGAGTTAGCAGGTTATTGGGGAATTAAGTCCTGATATTTTTGGAGGTTGCAGGGGCCAGTACACCATTCAAAATAGGCAGGCCTTAGCATATGCAGTTAGGCCCTGTAGGATGATTTTAGCTAAAAAGTGCCCCAAACACTCAAACGGGCTTGTATCTGGGAAGGGAAAATATGGGAAACATGACTTACACACCAAATGATACACTGTATGCCATGTTTCCAAATTTTTATGCACAGTGGTTACAGCATGAAGCGAATGCATGTGAATATACAAAGGTGCATTGCATTAAACCAGTCCAATGAGCATCCCAAAATGGCCGGCCTGCCTGCTTTTATCCATCAATTGTTCTAAATTTTTCATTACCCAATGAGCTGAGGTGGAGTCTTAGCCAGTGGTACCATCAGGGAGGTGTGTAAAGCACTTTAGGCTAGACAGCCAATCAGATGCCAGCTTCCATCTGTCAATCAAATACAGCAGCCAATCAGAAAGCTGCCCATTGATCAGCAGGCCCTTTATGACATCACAGACAGACCCTCAGAACTATCTGTGCATGTCTAATGGCTGGCTGTCAGTTGGGCGGGTGGGTGGCAGAGGGAGGGGATGTCTGTCTCGTTTCTCCTGAAAATTACGGTTTTTCTGCGTTTACGGGAAAAGTTGAGGTCCGACGCGCAAAAGTGGGGTATCGTAGAAATCACCTTTTAAAGACGCACATTTCTGGCCCCCCAAAAATGGGCATTTCAAATGAGAAATGAGTCCAATGAACAACATAGGGTGAATAAGTATGTATTTCAGGGGTGAGTTAGCAGGTTATTGGGGAAGTAAGTCCTGATATTTTTGGAGGTTGCAGGGGACACTAGACCATTCAAAATAGGCAGGCTTTAGCATATGCAGTTAGGCCCCGTAGGATGATTTTAGCTAAAAAGTGCCCCAAACACTGAAACGGGCTAGTATCTGGGAAGGAAAAACATGGGAAACATGACTTAGACACCAAATGATACACTGTATGCCATGTTTCCAAATTTTTATGCACAGTGGTTACAGCATGAAGCGAATGCATGTGAAAATACAAAGGTGCATTGCTTTAAACAAGTCCAATGAGCGTCCCAAAATGGCCGGCCTGTCTGCTTTCATCCATCAATTGTTCTAAATTTTTCATTACCTAATGAGCTGAGGTGGAGTCTTAGCCAGTGGTACCATCAGGGAGGTGTGTAAAGCAGTTTAGGCTAGACAGCCAATCAGCTGCCAGCTTCCATCTGTCAATCAAATACAGCAGCCAATCAGAAAGCTGCCCATTGATCAGAGGGCCCTTTATGACATCACAGACAGACCCTCAGAACTATCTGTGCATGTCTAATGGCTGGCTTTCAGTTGGGCGGGTGGGTGGCAGAGGGAGGGGATGTCTGTCTCGTTTCTCCTGAAAATTGCGGTTTTTCTGCGTTTACGGGAAAAGTTGAGGTCCGACGCGCAAAAGTGGGGTATCGTAGAAATCACCTTTTAAAGACGCACATTTATGGCCCCCCAAAAATGGGCATTTCAAATGAGAAATAAGTCCAATGAACAAAATAGAGTGAATAAGTATGTATTTTAGGGGTGAGTTAGCAGGTTATTGGGGAAGTAAGTCCTGATATTTTTGGAGGTTGCAGGGGCAACTACACCATTCAAAAAAAGGAAGGCTTTAGCATATGCAGTTAGGCCCCGTAGGATGATTTTAGCTAAAAAGTGCCCCAAACACTCAAACGGGCTTGTATCTGGGAAGGGAAAATATGGGAAACATGACTTAGACACCAAATGATTCACTGTATGCCATGTTTCCAAATTTTTATGCACAGTGGTTACAGCATGAAGCGAATGCATGTGAAAATACAAAGGTGCATTGCATTAAACAAGTCCAATGAGCGTCCCAAAATGGCCGGCCTGCCTGCTTTCATCCATCAATTGTTCTATATTTTTCATTACCCAATGAGCTGAGGTGGAATCTTAGCCAGTGGTACCATCAGGGAGGTGTGTAAAGCACTTTAGGCTAGACAGCCAATCAGCTGCCAGCTACCATCTGTCAATCAAATACAGCAGCCAATCAGAAAGCTGCCCATTGATCAGCAGGCCCTTTATGATATCACAGACAGACCCTCAGAACTATCTGTGCATGTCTAATGGCTGGCTTTCAGTTGGGCGGGTGGGTGGCAGAGGGAGGGGATGTCTGTCTCGTTTCTCCTGAAAATTGCGGTTTTTCTGCGTTTACGGGAAAATTTGAGGTCCGACGCGCAAAAGTGGGGTATCGTAGAAATCACCTTTTAAAGACGCACATTTCTGGCCCCCCAAAAATGGGCATTTCAAATGAGAAATGAGTCCAATGAACAAAATAGGGTGAATAAGTATGTATTTCAGGGGTGAGTTAGCAGGTTATTGGGGAAGTAAGTATTGATATTTTTGGAGGTTGCAGGGGCCACTACACCATTCAAAATAGGCAGGCTTTAGCATATGCAGTTAGGCCCCGTAGGATGATTTTAGCTAAAAAGTGCCCCAAACACTCAAACGGGCTTATATCTGGGAAGGGAAAATATGGGAAACATGACTTAGACACCAAATGATACACTGTATGCCATGTTTCCAAATTTTTATGCACAGTGGTTACAGCATGAAGCGAATGCATGTGAATATACAAAGGTGCATTGCATTAAACAAGTCCACTGAGCGTCCCAAAATGGCCGGCCTGCCTGCTTTCATCCATCAATTGTTCTAAATTTTTCATTACCCAATGAGCTGAGGTGGAGTCTTAGCCAGTGGTACCATCAGGGAGGTGTGTAAAGCACTTTAGGCTAGACAGCCAATCAGCTGCCAGCTTCCATCTGTCAATCAGATACAGCAGCCAATCAGAAAGCTGCCCATTGATCAGCAGGCCCTTTATGACATCACAGACAGACCCTCAGAACTATCTGTGCATGTCTAATGGCTGGCTGTCAGTTGGGCGGGTGGGTGGCAGAGGGAGGGGATGTCTGTCTCGTTTCTCCTGAAAATCGCGGTTTTTCTGCGTTTACGGGAAAAGTTGAGGTCCGACGCGCAAAAGTGGGGTATCGTAGAAATCACATTTTAAAGACGCACATTTCTGGCCCCCCAAAAATGGGCATTTCAAATGAGAAATGAGTCCAATTAACAAAATAGGGTGAATAAGTATGTATTTCAGGGGTGAGTTAGCAGGTTAGTGGGGAAGTAAGTCCTGATATTTTTGGAGGTTGCAGGGGCCACTAGACCATTCAAAATAGGCAGGCTTTAGCATATGCAGTTAGGCCCTGTAGGATGATTTTAGCTAAAAAGTGCCCCAAACACTCAAACGGGCTAGTATCTGGGAAGGAAAAACATGGGAAACATGAATTAGACACCAAATGATACACTGTATGCCATGTTTCCAAATATTTATGCACAGTGGTTACAGCATGAAGCGAATGCATGTGAAAATACAAAGGTGCATTGCATTAAACAAGTCCACTGAGCGTCCCAAAATGGCCGGCCTGCCTGCTTTCATCCATCAATTGTTCTAAATTTTTCATTACCCAATGAGCTGAGGTGGAGTCTTAGCCAGTGGTACCATCAGGGAGGTGTGTAAAGCACTTTAGGCTAGACAGCCAATCAGCTGCCAGCTTCCATCTGTCAATCAAATACAGCAGCCAATCAGAAAGCTGCCCATTGATCAGCAGGCCCTTTATGACATCACAGACAGACCCTCAGAACTATCTGTGCATGTCTAATGGCTGGCTTTCAGTTGGGCGGGTGGGTGGCAGAGGGAGGGGATGTCTGTCTCGTTTCTCCTGAAAATTGCGTTTTTTCTGCGTTTACGGGAAAAGTTAAGGTCCGACGCGCAAAAGTGGGGTATCGTAGAAATCACATTTTAAAGACGCACATTTCTGGCCCCCCAAAAATGGGCATTTCAAATGAGAAATGAGTCCAATGAACAAAATAGGGTGAATAAGTATGTATTTCAGGGGTGAGTTAGCAGGTTATTGGGGAAGTAAGTCCTGATATTTTTGGAGGTTGCAGGGGCCACTACACCATTCAAAATAGGCAGGCTTTAGCATATGCAGTTAGGCCCCGTAGGATGATTTTAGCTAAAAAGTGCCCCAAACACTCAAACGGGCTTATATCTGGGAAGGGAAAATATGGGAAACATGACTTAGACACCAAATGATACACTGTATGCCATGTTTCCAAATTTTTATGCACAGTGGTTACAGCATGAAGCGAATGCATGTGAATATACAAAGGTGCATTGCATTAAACAAGTCCACTGAGCGTCCCAAAATGGCCGGCCTGCCTGCTTTCATCCATCAATTGTTCTAAATTTTTCATTACCCAATGAGCTGAAGTGGAGTCTTAGCCAGTGGTACCATCAGGGAGGTGTGTAAAGCACTTTAGGCTAGACAGCCAATCAGCTGCCAGCTTCCATCTGTCAATCAAATACAGCAGCCAATCAGAAAGCTGCCCATTGATCAGCAGGCCCTTTATGACATCACAGACAGACCCTCAGAACTATCTGTGCATGTCTAATGGCTGGCTGTCAGTTGGGCGGGTGGGTGGCAGAGGGAGGGGATGTCTGTCTCGTTTCTCCTGAAAATCGCGGTTTTTCTGCGTTTACGGGAAAAGTTGAGGTCCGACGCGCAAAAGTGGGGTATCGTAGAAATCACATTTTAAAGACGCACATTTCTGGCCCCCCAAAAATGGGCATTTCAAATGAGAAATGAGTCCAATTAACAAAATAGGGTGAATAAGTATGTATTTCAGGGGTGAGTTAGCAGGTTAGTGGGGAAGTAAGTCCTGATATTTTTGGAGGTTGCAGGGGCCACTAGACCATTCAAAATAGGCAGGCTTTAGCATATGCAGTTAGGCCCTGTAGGATGATTTTAGCTAAAAAGTGCCCCAAACACTCAAACGGGCTAGTATCTGGGAAGGAAAAACATGGGAAACATGAATTAGACACCAAATGATACACTGTATGCCATGTTTCCAAATATTTATGCACAGTGGTTACAGCATGAAGCGAATGCATGTGAAAATACAAAGGTGCATTGCATTAAACAAGTCCACTGAGCGTCCCAAAATGGCCGGCCTGCCTGCTTTCATCCATCAATTGTTCTAAATTTTTCATTACCCAATGAGCTGAGGTGGAGTCTTAGCCAGTGGTACCATCAGGGAGGTGTGTAAAGCACTTTAGGCTAGACAGCCAATCAGCTGCCAGCTTCCATCTGTCAATCAAATACAGCAGCCAATCAGAAAGCTGCCCATTGGTCAGCAGGCCCTTTATGACATCACAGACAGACCCTCAGAACTATCTGTGCATGTCTAATGGCTGGCTTTCAGTTGGGCGGGTGGGTGGCAGAGGGAGGGGATGTCTGTCTCGTTTCTCCTGAAAATTGCGTTTTTTCTGCGTTTACGGGAAAAGTTAAGGTCCGACGCGCAAAAGTGGGGTATCGTAGAAATCACATTTTAAAGACGCACATTTCTGGCCCCCCAAAAATGGGCATTTCAAATGAGAAATGAGTCCAATTAACAAAATAGGGTGAATAAGTATGTATTTCAGGGGTGAGTTAGCAGGTTATTGGGGAAGTAAGTCCTGATATTTTTGGAGGTTGCAGGGGCAACTACACCATTCAAAAAGAGGAAGGCTTTAGCATATGCAGTTAGGCCCCGTAGGATGATTTTAGCTAAAAAGTGCCCCAAACACTCAAACGGGCTTGTATCTGGGAAGGGAAAATATGGGAAACATGACTTAGACACCAAATGATTCACTGTATGCCATGTTTCCAAATTTTTATGCACAGTGGTTACAGCATGAAGCGAATGCATGTGAAAATACAAAGGTGCATTGCATTAAACAAGTCCAATGAGCGTCCCAAAATGGCCGGCCTGCCTGCTTTCATCCATCAATTGTTCTATATTTTTCATTACCCAATGAGCTGAGGTGGAATCTTAGCCAGTGGTACCATCAGGGAGGTGTGTAAAGCACTTTAGGCTAGACAGCCAATCAGCTGCCAGCTTCCATCTGTCAATCAAATACAGCAGCCAATCAGAAAGCTGCCCATTGATCAGCAGGCCCTTTATGAGATCACAGACAGACCCTCAGAACTATCTGTGCATGTCTAATGGCTGGCTTTCAGTTGGGCGGGTGGGTGGCAGAGGGAGGGGATGTCTGTCTCGTTTCTCCTGAAAATTGCGGTTTTTCTGCGTTTACGGGAAAATTTGAGGTCCGACGCGCAAAAGTGGGGTATCGTAGAAATCACCTTTTAAAGACGCACATTTCTGGCCCCCCAAAAATGGGCATTTCAAATGAGAAATGAGTCCAATGAACAAAATAGGGTGAATAAGTATGTATTTCAGGGGTGAGTTAGCAGGTTATTGGGGAAGTAAGTCCTGATATTTTTGGAGGTTGCAGGGGCCACTACACCATTCAAAATAGGCAGGCTTTAGCATATGCAGTTAGGCCCCGTAGGATGATTTTAGCTAAAAAGTGCCCCAAACACTCAAACGGGCTTATATCTGGGAAGGGAAAATATGGGAAACATGACTTAGACACCAAATGATACACTGTATGCCATGTTTCCAAATTTTTATGCACAGTGGTTACAGCATGAAGCGAATGCATGTGAATATACAAAGGTGCATTGCATTAAACAAATCCACTGAGCGTCCCAAAATGGCCGGCCTGCCTGCTTTCATCCATCAATTGTTCTAAATTTTTCATTACCCAATGAGCTGAGGTGGAGTCTTAGCCAGTGGTACCATCAGGGAGGTGTGTAAAGCACTTTAGGCTAGACAGCCAATCAGCTGCCAGCTTCCATCTGTCAATCAAATACAGCAGCCAATCAGAAAGCTGCCCATTGATCAGCAGGCCCTTTATGACATCACAGACAGACCCTCAGAACTATCTGTGCATGTCTAATGGCTGGCTGTCAGTTGGGCGGGTGGGTGGCAGAGGGAGGGGATGTCTGTCTCGTTTCTCCTGAAAATTGCGGTTTTTCTGCGTTTACGGGAAAAGTTGAGGCCCGACGCGCAAAAGTGGGGTATCGTAGAAATCACATTTTAAAGACGCACATTTCTGGCCCCCCAAAAATGGGCATTTCAAATGAGAAATGAGTCCAATTAACAAAATAGGGTGAATAAGTATGTATTTCAGGGGTGAGTTAGCAGGTTAGTGGGGAAGTAAGTCCTGATATTTTTGGAGGTTGCAGGGGCCACTAGACCATTCAAAATAGGCAGGCTTTAGCATATGCAGTTAGGCCCTGTAGGATGATTTTAGCTAAAAAGTGCCCCAAACACTCAAACGGGCTAGTATCTGGGAAGGAAAAACATGGGAAACATGACTTAGACACCAAATGATACACTGTATGCCATGTTTCCAAATTTTTATGCACAGTGGTTACAGCATGAAGCGAATGCATGTGAAAATACAAAGGTGCATTGCATTAAACAAGTCCAATGAGCGTCCCAAAATGGCCGGCCTGCCTGCTTTCATCCATCAATTGTTCAAAATTTTTCATTACCCAATGAGCTGAGGTGGAGTCTTAGCCAGTGGTACCATCAGGGAGGTGTGTAAAGCACTTTAGGCTAGACAGCCAATCAGCTGCCAGCTTCCATCTGTCAATCAAATACAGCAGCCAATCAGAAAGCTGCCCATTGATCAGCAGGCCCTTTATGACATCACAGACAGACCCTCAGAACTATCTGTGCATGTCTAATGGCTGGCTTTCAGTTGGGCGGGTGGGTGGCAGAGGGAGGGGATGTCTGTCTCGTTTCTCCTGAAAATTGCGGTTTTTCTGCGTTTACGGGAAAAGTTGAGGACCGACGCGCAAAAGTGGGGTATCGTAGAAATCACCTTTTAAAGACGCACATTTCTGGCCCCCAAAAAATGGGCAATTCAAATGAGAAATGAGTCCAATTATCAAAATAGGGTGAATAAGTATGTATTTCAGGGGTGAGTTAGCAGGTTATTGAGGAAGTAAATACTGATATTTTTGGAGGTTGCAGGGGCAACTACACCATTCAAAATAGGCAGGCTTTAGCATATGCAGTTAGGCCCTGTAGGATGATTTTAGCTAAAAAGTGCCCCAAACACTCAAACGGGCTTGTATCTGGGAAGGGAAAATATGGGAAATATGACTTAGACACCAAATAATACACTGTATGCCATGTTTCCAAATTTTTATGCACAGTGGTTACAGCATGAAGCGAATGCATGTGAAAATACAAAGGTGCATTGCATTAAACAAGTCCAATGAGCATCCCAAAATGGCCGGCCTGCCTGCTTTCATCCATCAATTGTTCTAAATTTTTCATTACCCAATGAGCTGAGGTGGAGTCTTAGCCAGTGGTACCATCAGGGAGGTGTGTAAAGCAGTTTAGGCTAGACAGCCAATCAGCTGCCAGCTTCCATCTGTCAATCAAATACAGCAGCCAATAAGAAAGCTGCCCATTGATCAGAGGGCCCTTTATGACATCACAGACAGACCCTCAGAACTATCTGTGCATGTCTAATGGCTGGCTATCAGTTGGGCGGGTGGGTGGCAGAGGGAGGGGATGTCTGTCTCGTTTCTCATGAAAATTGCGGTTTTTCTGCGTTTACGGGAAAAGTTGAGGTCCGACGCGCAAAAGTGGGGTATCGTCGAAATCACCTTTTAAAGACGCACATTTCTGGCCCCCCAAAAATGGGCATTTCAAATGAGAAATAAGTCCAATGAACAAAATAGCGTGAATAAGTATGTATTTTAGGGGTGAGTTAGCAGGTTATTGGGGAAGTAAGTCCTGATATTTTTGGAGGTTGCAGGGGCAACTACACCATTCAAAAAAAGGAAGGCTTTAGCATATGCAGTTAGGCCCCGTAGGATGATTTTAGCTAAAAAGTGCCCCAAACACTCAAACGGGCTTGTATCTGGGAAGGGAAAATATGGGAAACATGACTTAGACACCAAATGATACACTGTATGCCATGTTTCCAAATTTTTATGCACAGTGGTTACAGCATGAAGCGAATGCATGTGAATATACAAAGGTGCATTGCATTAAACAAGTCCACTGAGCGTCCCAAAATGGCCAGCCTGCCTGCTTTCATCCATCAATTGTTCTAAATTTTTTATTACCCAATGAGCTGAGGTGGAGTCTTAGCCAGTGGTACCATCAGGGAGGTGTGTAAAGCACTTTAGGCTAGACAGCCAATCAGCTGCCAGCTTCCATCTGTCAATAAAATACAGCAGCCAATCAAAAAGCTGCCCATTGATCAGCAGGCCCTTTAAGACATCACAGACAGACCCTCAGAACTATCTGTGCATGTCTAATGGCTGGCTGTCAGTTGGGCGGGTGGGTGGCAGAGGGAGGGGATGTCTGTCTCGTTTCTCCTGAAAATTGCGGTTTTTCTGCGTTTACGGGAAAAGTTGAGGTCCGACGCGCAAAAGTGGGGTATCGTCAAAATCACCTTTTAAAGACGCACATTTCTGGCCCCCCAAAAATGGGCATTTCAAATGAGAAATGAGTCCAATTAACAAAATAGGGTGAATAAGTATGTATTTCAGGGGAGAGTTAGCAGGTTATTGGGGAATTAAGTCCTGATATTTTTGGAGGTTGCAGGGGCCACTACACCATTCAAAATAGGCAGGCCTTAGCATATGCAGTTAGGCCCTGTAGGATGATTTTAGCTAAAAAGTGCCCCAAACACTCAAACGGGCTTGTATCTGGGAAGGGAAAATATGGGAAACATGACTTACACACCAAATGATACACTGTATGCCATGTTTCCAAATTTTTATGCACAGTGGTTACAGCATGAAGCGAATGCATGTGAATATACAAAGGTGCATTGCATTAAACCAGTCCAATGAGCGTCCCAAAATGGCCGGCCTGCCTGCTTTCATCCATCAATTGTTCTAAATTTTTTATTACCCAATGAGCTGAGGTGGAGTCTTAGCCAGTGGTACCATCAGGGAGGTGTGTAAAGCACTTAAGGCTAGACAGCCAATCAGATGCCAGCTTCCATCTGTCAATCAAATACAGCAGCCAATCAGAAAGCTGCCCATTGATCAGCAGGCCCTTTATGACATCACAGACAGACCCTCAGAACTATCTGTGCATGTCTAATGGCTGGCTGTCAGTTGGGCGGGTGGGTGGCAGAGGGAGGGGATGTCTGTCTCGTTTCTCCTGAAAATTACGGTTTTTCTGCGTTTACGGGAAAAGTTGAGGTCCGACGCGCAAAAGTGGGGTATCGTAGAAATCACCTTTTAAAGACGCACATTTCTGGCCCCCCCCCAAAATGGGCATTTCAAATGAGAAATGAGTCCAATTAACAAAATAGGGTGAATAAGTATGTATTTCAGGGGAGAGTTAGCAGGTTATTGGGGAAGTAAGTCCTGATATTTTTGGAGGTTGCAGGGGCCACTACACCATTCAAAATAGGCAGGCTTTAGCATATGCAGTTAGGCCCTGTAGGATGATTTTAGCTAAAAAGTGTCCCAAACACTCAAACGGGCTTGTATCTGGGAAGGGAAAATATGGGAAACATGACTTAGACACCAAATGATACACTGTATGCCATCTTTCCAAATTTTTATGCACAGTGGTTACAGCATGAAGCGAATGCATGTGAATATACAAAGGTGCATTGCATTAAACAAGTCCACTGAGCGTCCCAAAATGGCCGGCCTGCCTGCTTTCATCCATCAATTGTTCTAAATTTTTCATTACCCAATGAGCTGAGGTGGAGTCTTAGCCAGTGGTACCATCAGGGAGGTGTGTAAAGCACTTTAGGCTAGACAGCCAATCAGCTGCCAGCTTCCATCTGTCAATCAAATACAGCAGCCAATCAGAAAGCTGCCCATTGATCAGCAGGCCCTTTATGACATCACAGACAGACCCTCAGAACTATCTGTGCATGTCTAATGGCTGGCTGTCAGTTGGGCGGGTGGGTGGCAGAGGGAGGGGATGTCTGTCTCGTTTCTCCTGAAAATTACGGTTTTTCTGCGTTTACGGGAAAAGTTGAGGTCCGACGCGCAAAAGTGGGGTATCGTAGAAATCACCTTTTAAAGACGCACATTTCTGGCCCCCCAAAAATGGGCATTTCAAATGAGAAATGAGTCCAATGAACAACATAGGGTGAATAAGTATGTATTTCAGGGGTGAGTTAGCAGGTTATTGGGGAAGTAAGTCCTGATATTTTTGGAGGTTGCAGGGGCCACTAGACCATTCAAAATAGGCAGGCTTTAGCATATGCAGTTAGGCCCCGTAGGATGATTTTAGCTAAAAAGTGCCCCAAACACTGAAACGGGCTAGTATCTGGGAAGGAAAAACATGGGAAACATGACTTAGACACCAAATGATACACTGTATGCCATGTTTCCAAATTTTTATGCACAGTGGTTACAGCATGAAGCGAATGCATGTGAAAATACAAAGGTGCATTGCATTAAACAAGTCCAATGAGCGTCCCAAAATGGCCGGCCTGCCTGCTTTCATCCATCAATTGTTCTATATTTTTCATTACCCAATGAGCTGAGGTGGAATCTTAGCCAGTGGTACCATCAGGGAGGTGTGTAAAGCACTTTAGGCTAGACAGCCAATCAGCTGCCAGCTTCCATCTGTCAATCAAATACAGCAGCCAATCAGAAAGCTGCCCATTGATCAGCAGGCCCTTTATGAGATCACAGACAGACCCTCAGAACTATCTGTGCATGTCTAATGGCTGGCTTTCAGTTGGGCGGGTGGGTGGCAGAGGGAGGGGATGTCTGTCTCGTTTCTCCTGAAAATTGCGGTTTTTCTGCGTTTACGGGAAAATTTGAGGTCCGACGCGCAAAAGTGGGGTATCGTAGAAATCACCTTTTAAAGACGCACATTTCTGGCCCCCCAAAAATGGGCATTTCAAATGAGAAATGAGTCCAATGAACAAAATAGGGTGAATAAGTATGTATTTCAGGGGTGAGTTAGCAGGTTATTGGGGAAGTAAGTCCTGATATTTTTGGAGGTTGCAGGGGCCACTACACCATTCAAAATAGGCAGGCTTTAGCATATGCAGTTAGGCCCCGTAGGATGATTTTAGCTAAAAAGTGCCCCAAACACTCAAACGGGCTTATATCTGGGAAGGGAAAATATGGGAAACATGACTTAGACACCAAATGATACACTGTATGCCATGTTTCCAAATTTTTATGCACAGTGGTTACAGCATGAAGCGAATGCATGTGAATATACAAAGGTGCATTGCATTAAACAAGTCCACTGAGCGTCCCAAAATGGCCGGCCTGCCTGCTTTCATCCATCAATTGTTCTAAATTTTTCATTACCCAATGAGCTGAGGTGGAGTCTTAGCCAGTGGTACCATCAGGGAGGTGTGTAATGCACTTTAGGCTAGACAGCCAATCAGCTGCCAGCTTCCATCTGTCAATCAAATACAGCAGCCAATCAGAAAGCTGCCCATTGATCAGCAGGCCCTTTATGACATCACAGACAGACCCTCAGAACTATCTGTGCATGTCTAATGGCTGGCTGTCAGTTGGGCGGGTGGGTGGCAGAGGGAGGGGATGTCTGTCTCGTTTCTCCTGAAAATTGCGGTTTTTCTGCGTTTACGGGAAAAGTTGAGGTCCGACGCGCAAAAGTGGGGTATCGTAGAAATCACATTTTAAAGACGCACATTTCTGGCCCCCCAAAAATGGGCATTTCAAATGAGAAATGAGTCCAATTAACAAAATAGGGTGAATAAGTATGTATTTCAGGGGTGAGTTAGCAGGTTATTGAGGAAGTAAATACTGATATTTTTGGAGGTTGCAGGGGCAACTACACCATTCAAAATAGGCAGGCTTTAGCATATGCAGTTAGGCCCTGTAGGATGATTTTAGCTAAAAAGTGCCCCAAACACTCAAACGGGCTTGTATCTGGGAAGGGAAAATATGGGAAATATGACTTAGACACCAAATAATACACTGTATGCCATGTTTCCAAATTTTTATGCACAGTGGTTACAGCATGAAGCGAATGCATGTGAAAATACAAAGGTGCATTGCATTAAACAAGTCCAATGAGCATCCCAAAATGGCCGGCCTGCCTGCTTTCATCCATCAATTGTTCTAAATTTTTCATTACCCAATGAGCTGAGGTGGAGTCTTAGCCAGTGGTACCATCAGGGAGGTGTGTAAAGCAGTTTAGGCTAGACAGCCAATCAGCTGCCAGCTTCCATCTGTCAATCAAATACAGCAGCCAATCAGAAAGCTGCCCATTGATCAGAGGGCCCTTTATGACATCACAGACAGACCCTCAGAACTATCTGTGCATGTCTAATGGCTGGCTATCAGTTGGGCGGGTGGGTGGCAGAGGGAGGGGATGTCTGTCTCGTTTCTCATGAAAATTGCGGTTTTTCTGCGTTTACGGGAAAAGTTGAGGTCCGACGCGCAAAAGTGGGGTATCGTAGAAATCACCTTTTAAAGACGCACATTTATGGCCCCCCAAAAATGGGCATTTCAAATGAGAAATAAGTCCAATGAACAAAATAGCGTGAATAAGTATGTATTTTAGGGGTGAGTTAGCAGGTCATTGGGGAAGTAAGTCCTGATATTTTTGGAGGTTGCAGGGGCAACTACACCATTCAAAAAAAGGAAGGCTTTAGCATATGCAGTTAGGCCCCGTAGGATGATTTTAGCTAAAAAGTGCCCCAAACACTCAAACGGGCTTGTATCTGGGAAGGGAAAATATGGGAAACATGACTTAGAAACCAAATGATACACTGTATGCCATGTTTCCAAATTTTTATGCACAGTGGTTGCAGCATGAAGCGAATGCATGTGAAAATACAAAGGTGCATTGCATTAAACAAGTCCAATGAGCGTCCCAAAATGGCCGGCCTGCCTGCTTTCATCCATCAATTGTTCTATATTTTTCATTACCCAATGAGCTGAGGTGGAATCTTAGCCAGTGGTACCATCAGGGAGGTGTGTAAAGCACTTTAGGCTAGACAGCCAATCAGCTGCCAGCTTCCATCTGTCAATCAAATACAGCAGCCAATCAGAAAGCTGCCCATTGATCAGCAGGCCCTTTATGACATCACAGACAGACCCTCAGAACTATCTGTGCATGTCTAATGGCTGGCTGTCAGTTGGGCGGGTGGGTGGCAGAGGGAGGGGATGTCTGTCTCGTTTCTCCTGAAAATTGCGGTTTTTCTGCGTTTACGGGAAAATTTGAGGTCCGACGCGCAAAAGTGGGGTATCGTAGAAATCACCTTTTAAAGACGCACATTTCTGGCCCCCCAAAAATGGGCATTTCAAATGAGAAATGAGTCCAATGAACAAAATAGGGTGAATAAGTATGTATTTCAGGGGTGAGTTAGCAGGTTATTGGGGAAGTAAGTCCTGATATTTTTGGAGGTTGCAGGGGCCACTACACCATTCAAAATAGGCAGGCTTTAGCATATGCAGTTAGGCCCCGTAGGATGATTTTAGCTAAAAAGTGCCCCAAACACTCAAACGGGCTTATATCTGGGAAGGGAAAATATGGGAAACATGACTTAGACACCAAATGATACACTGTATGCCATGTTTCCAAATTTTTATGCACAGTGGTTACAGCATGAAGCGAATGCATGTGAATATACTAAGGTGCATTGCATTAAACAAGTCCACTGAGCGTCCCAAAATGGCCGGCCTGCCTGCTTTCATCCATCAATTGTTCTAAATTTTTCATTACCCAATGAGCTGAGGTGGAGTCTTAGCCAGTGGTACCATCAGGGAGGTGTGTAAAGCACTTTAGGCTAGACAGCCAATCAGCTGCCAGCTTCCATCTGTCAATCAAATACAGCAGCCAATCAGAAAGCTGCCCATTGATCAGCAGGCCCTTTATGACATCACAGACAGACCCTCAGAACTATCTGTGCATGTCTAATGGCTGGCTGTCAGTTGGGCGGGTGGGTGGCAGAGGGAGGGGATGTCTGTCTCGTTTCTCCTGAAAATTGCGGTTTTTCTGCGTTTACGGGAAAAGTTGAGGTCCGACGCGCAAAAGTGGGGTATCGTAGAAATCACATTTTAAAGACGCACATTTCTGGCCCCCCAAAAATGGGCATTTCAAATGAGAAATGAGTCCAATTAACAAAATAGGGTGAATAAGTATGTATTTCAGGGGTGAGTTAGCAGGTTATTGAGGAAGTAAATACTGATATTTTTGGAGGTTGCAGGGGCAACTACACCATTCAAAATAGGCAGGCTTTAGCATATGCAGTTAGGCCCTGTAGGATGATTTTAGCTAAAAAGTGCCCCAAACACTCAAACGGGCTAGTATCTGGGAAGGGAAAATATGGGAAACATGACTTAGACACCAAATGATACTCTGTATGCCATGTTTCCAAATTTTTATGCACAGTGGTTACAGCATGAAGCGAATGCATGTGAAAATACAAAGGTGCATTGCATTAAACAAGTCCAATGAGCATCCCAAAATGGCCGGCCTGCCTGCTTTCATCCATCAATTGTTCTAAATTTTTCATTACCCAATGAGCTGAGGTGGAGTCTTAGCCAGTGGTACCATCAGGGAGGTGTGTAAAGCAGTTTAGGCTAGACAGCCAATCAGCTGCCAGCTTCCATCTGTCAATCAAATACAGCAGCCAATCAGAAAGCTGCCCATTGATCAGAGGGCCCTTTATGACATCACAGACAGACCCTCAGAACTATCTGTGCATGTCTAATGGCTGGCTATCAGTTGGGCGGGTGGGTGGCAGAGGGAGGGGATGTCTGTCTCGTTTCTCATGAAAATTGCGGTTTTTCTGCGTTTACGGGAAAAGTTGAGGTCCGACGCGCAAAAGTGGGGTATCGTAGAAATCACCTTTTAAAGACGCACATTTATGGCCCCCCAAAAATGGGCATTTCAAATGAGAAATAAGTCCAATGAACAAAATAGCGTGAATAAGTATGTATTTTAGGGGTGAGTTAGCAGGTCATTGGGGAAGTAAGTCCTGATATTTTTGGAGGTTGCAGGGGCAACTACACCATTCAAAAAAAGGAAGGCTTTAGCATATGCAGTTAGGCCCCGTAGGATGATTTTAGCTAAAAAGTGCCCCAAACACTCAAACGGGCTTGTATCTGGGAAGGGAAAATATGGGAAACATGACTTAGAAACCAAATGATACACTGTATGCCATGTTTCCAAATTTTTATGCACAGTGGTTACAGCATGAAGCGAATGCATGTGAAAATACAAAGGTGCATTGCATTAAACAAGTCCAATGAGCGTCCCAAAATGGCCGGCCTGCCTGCTTTCATCCATCAATTGTTCTATATTTTTCATTACCCAATGAGCTGAGGTGGAATCTTAGCCAGTGGTACCATCAGGGAGGTGTGTAAAGCACTTTAGGCTAGACAGCCAATCAGCTGCCAGCTTCCATCTGTCAATCAAATACAGCAGCCAATCAGAAAGCTGCCCATTGATCAGCAGGCCCTTTATGACATCACAGACAGACCCTCAGAACTATCTGTGCATGTCTAATGGCTGGCTTTCAGTTGGGCGGGTGGGTGGCAGAGGGAGGGGATGTCTGTCTCGTTTCTCCTGAAAATTGCGGTTTTTCTGCGTTTACGGGAAAAGTTGAGGTCCGACGCGCAAAAGTGGGGTATCGTAGAAATCACCTTTTAAAGACGCACATTTCTGGCCCCCAAAAAATGGGCAATTCAAATGAGAAATGAGTCCAATTAACAAAATAGGGTGAATAAGTATGTATTTCAGGGGTGAGTTAGCAGGTTATTGGGGAAGTAAGTCCTGATATTTTTGGAGGTTGCAGGGGCCACTAGACCATTCAAAATAGGCAGGCTTTAGCATATGCAGTTAGGCCCCGTAGGATGATTTTAGCTAAAAAGTGCCCCAAACACTGAAACGGGCTAGTATCTGGGAAGGAAAAAGATGGGAAACTTGACTTAGACACCAAATGATACACTGTATGCCATGTTTCCAAATTTTTATGCACAGTGGTTACAGCATGAAGCGAATGCATGTGAAAATACAAAGGTGCATTGCTTTAAACAAGTCCAATGAGCGTCCCAAAATGGCCGGCCTGCCTGCTTTCATCCATCAATTGTTCTAAATTTTTCATTACCTAATGAGCTGAGGTGGAGTCTTAGCCAGTGGTACCATCAGGGAGGTGTGTAAAGCAGTTTAGGCTAGACAGCCAATCAGCTGCCAGCTTCCATCTGTCAATCAAATACAGCAGCCAATCAGAAAGCTGCCCATTGATCAGAGGGCCCTTTATGACATCACAGACAGACCCTCAGAACTATCTGTGCATGTCTAATGGCTGGCTTTCAGTTGGGCGGGTGGGTGGCAGAGGGAGGGGATGTCTGTCTCGTTTCTCCTGAAAATTGCGGTTTTTCTGCGTTTACAGGAAAAGTTGAGGTCCGACGCGCAAAAGTGGGGTATCGTAGAAATCACCTTTTAAAGACGCACATTTATGGCCCCCCAAAAATGGGCATTTCAAATGAGAAATAAGTCCAATGAACAAAATAGAGTGAATAAGTATGTATTTTAGGGGTGAGTTAGCAGGTTATTGGGGAAGTAAGTCCTGATATTTTTGGAGGTTGCAGGGGCAACTACACCATTCAAAAAAAGGAAGGCTTTAGCATATGCAGTTAGGCCCCGTAGGATGATTTTAGCTAAAAAGTGCCCCAAACACTCAAACGGGCTTGTATCTGGGAAGGGAAAATATGGGAAACATGACTTAGACACCAAATGATTCACTGTATACCATGTTTCCAAATTTTTATGCACAGTGGTTACAGCATGAAGCGAATGCATGTGAAAATACAAAGGTGCATTGCATTAAACAAGTCCAATGAGCGTCCCAAAATGGCCGGCCTGCCTGCTTTCATCCATCAATTGTTCTATATTTTTCATTACCCAATGAGCTGAGGTGGAATCTTAGCCAGTGGTACCATCAGGGAGGTGTGTAAAGCACTTTAGGCTAGACAGCCAATCAGCTGCCAGCTTCCATCTGTCAATTAAATACAGCAGCCAATCAGAAAGCTGCCCATTGATCAGCAGGCCCTTTATGACATCACAGACAGACCCTCAGAACTATCTGTGCATGTCTAACGGCTGGCTGTCAGTTGGGCGGGTGGGTGGCAGAGGGAGGGGATGTCTGTCTCGTTTCTCCTGAAAATTGCGGTTTTTCTGCGTTTACGGGAAAAGTTGAGGTCCGACGCGCAAAAGTGGGGTATCGTAGAAATCACCTTTTAAAGACGCACATTTCTGGCCCCCCAAAAATGGGCATTTCAAATGAGAAATGAGTCCAATGAACAAAATAGGGTGAATAAGTATGTATTTCAGGGGTGAGTTAGCAGGTTATTGGGGAAGTAAGTCCTGATATTTTTGGAGGTTGCAGGGGCCACTACACCATTCAAAATAGGCAGGCTTTAGCATATGCAGTTAGGCCCCGTAGGATGATTTTAGCTAAAAAGTGCCCCAAACACTCAAACGGGCTTGTATCTGGGAAGGGAAAATATGGGAAACATGACTTAGACACCAAATGATACACTGTATGCCATGTTTCCAAATTTTTATGCACAGTGGTTACAGCATGAAGCGAATGCATGTGAAAATACAAAGGTGCATTGCATTAAACAAGTCCACTGAGCGTCCCAAAATGGCCGGCCTGCCTGCTTTCATCCATCAATTGTTCTAAATTTTTCATTACCCAATGAGCTGAGGTGGAGTCTTAGCCAGTGGTACCATCAGGGAGGTGTGTAAAGCACTTTAGGCTAGACAGCCAATCAGCTGCCAGCTTCCATCTGTCAATCAAATACAGCAGCCAATCAGAAAGCTGCCCATTGATCAGCAGGCCCTTTATGACATCACAGACAGACCCTCAGAACTATCTGTGCATGTCTAATGGCTGGCTTTCAGTTGGGCGGGTGGGTGGCAGAGGGAGGGGATGTCTGTCTCGTTTCTCCTGAAAATTGCGGTTTTTCTGCGTTTACGGGAAAAGTTAAGGTCCGACGCGCAAAAGTGGTGTATCGTAGAAATCACATTTTAAAGACGCACATTTCTGGCCCCCCAAAAATGGGCATTTCAAATGAGAAATGAGTCCAATGAACAAAATAGGGTGAATAAGTATGTATTTCAGGGGTGAGTAAGCAGGTTATTGGGGAAGTAAGTCCTGATATTTTTGGAGGTTGCAGGGGCCACTAGACCATTCAAAATAGGCAGGCTTTAGCATATGCAGTTAGGCCCCGTAGGATGATTTTAGCTAAAAAGTGCCCCAAACATTGAAACGGGCTAGTATCTGGGAAGGAAAAACATGGGAAACATGACTTAGACACCAAATGATACACTGTATGCCATGTTTCCAAATTTTTATGCACAGTGGTTACAGCATGAAGCGAATGCATGTGAAAATACAAAGGTGCATTGCATTAAACAAGTCCAATGAGCGTCCCAAAATGGCCGGCCTGCCTGCTTTCATCCATCAATTGTTCTAAATTTTTCATTACCCAATGAGCTGAGGTGGAGTCTTAGCCAGTGGTACCATCAGGGAGGTGTGTAAAGCAGTTTAGGCTAGACAGCCAATCAGCTGCCAGCTTCCATCTGTCAATCAAATACAGCAGCCAATCAGAAAGCTGCCCATTGATCAGCAGGCCCTTTATGACATCACAGACAGACCCTCAGAACTATCTGTGCATGTCTAATGGCTGGCTTTCAGTTGGGTGGGTGGGTGGCAGAGGGAGGGGATGTCTGTCTCGTTTCTCCTGAAAATTGAGGTTTTTCTGCGTTTACGGGAAAAGTTGAGGTCCGACGCGCAAAAGTGGGGTATCGTAGAAATCACCTTTTAAAGACGCACATTTATGGCCCCCCAAAAATGGGCATTTCAAATGAGAAATAAGTCCAATGAACAAAATAGAGTGAATAAGTATGTATTTTAGGGGTGAGTTAGCAGGTTATTGGGGAAGTAAGTCCTGATATTTTTGGAGGTTGCAGGGGCAACTACACCATTCAAAAAAAGGAAGGCTTTAGCATATGCAGTTAGGCCCCGTAGGATGATTTTAGCTAAAAAGTGCCCCAAACACTCAAACGGGCTTGTATCTGGGAAGGGAAAATATGGGAAACATGACTTAGACACCAAATGATTCACTGTATGCCATGTTTCCAAATTTTTATGCACAGTGGTTACAGCATGAAGCGAATGCATGTGAAAATACAAAGGTGCATTGCATTAAACAAGTCCAATGAGCGTCCCAAAATGGCCGGCCTGCCTGCTTTCATCCATCAATTGTTCTATATTTTTCATTACCCAATGAGCTGAGGTGGAATCTTAGCCAGTGGTACCATCAGGGAGGTGTGTAAAGCACTTTAGGCTAGACAGCCAATCAGCTGCCAGCTTCCATCTGTCAATTAAATACAGCAGCCAATCAGAAAGCTGCCCATTGATCAGCAGGCCCTTTATGACATCACAGACAGACCCTCAGAACTATCTGTGCATGTCTAACGGCTGGCTGTCAGTTGGGCGGGTGGGTGGCAGAGGGAGGGGATGTCTGTCTCGTTTCTCCTGAAAATTGCGGTTTTTCTGCGTTTACGGGAAAAGTTGAGGTCCGACGCGCAAAAGTGGGGTATCGTAGAAATCACCTTTTAAAGACGCACATTTCTGGCCCCCCAAAAATGGGCATTTCAAATGAGAAATGAGTCCAATGAACAAAATAGGGTGAATAAGTATGTATTTCAGGGGTGAGTTAGCAGGTTATTGGGGAAGTAAGTCCTGATATTTTTGGAGGTTGCAGGGGCCACTACACCATTCAAAATAGGCAGGCTTTAGCATATGCAGTTAGGCCCCGTAGGATGATTTTAGCTAAAAAGTGCCCCAAACACTCAAACGGGCTTGTATCTGGGAAGGGAAAATATGGGAAACATGACTTAGACACCAAATGATACACTGTATGCCATGTTTCCAAATTTTTATGCACAGTGGTTACAGCATGAAGCGAATGCATGTGAAAATACAAAGGTGCATTGCATTAAACAAGTCCACTGAGCGTCCCAAAATGGCCGGCCTGCCTGCTTTCATCCATCAATTGTTCTAAATTTTTCATTACCCAATGAGCTGAGGTGGAGTCTTAGCCAGTGGTACCATCAGGGAGGTGTGTAAAGCAGTTTAGGCTAGACAGCCAATCAGCTGCCAGCTTCCATCTGTCAATCAAATACAGCAGCCAATCAGAAAGCTGCCCATTGATCAGCAGGCCCTTTATGACATCACAGACAGACCCTCAGAACTATCTGTGCATGTCTAATGGCTGGCTTTCAGTTGGGTGGGTGGGTGGCAGAGGGAGGGGATGTCTGTCTCGTTTCTCCTGAAAATTGAGGTTTTTCTGCGTTTACGGGAAAAGTTGAGGTCCGACGCGCAAAAGTGGGGTATCGTAGAAATCACCTTTTAAAGACGCACATTTATGGCCCCCCAAAAATGGGCATTTCAAATGAGAAATAAGTCCAATGAACAAAATAGAGTGAATAAGTATGTATTTTAGGGGTGAGTTAGCAGGTTATTGGGGAAGTAAGTCCTGATATTTTTGGAGGTTGCAGGGGCAACTACACCATTCAAAAAAAGGAAGGCTTTAGCATATGCAGTTAGGCCCCGTAGGATGATTTTAGCTAAAAAGTGCCCCAAACACTCAAACGGGCTTGTATCTGGGAAGGGAAAATATGGGAAACATGACTTAGACACCAAATGATTCACTGTATGCCATGTTTCCAAATTTTTATGCACAGTGGTTACAGCATGAAGCGAATGCATGTGAAAATACAAAGGTGCATTGCATTAAACAAGTCCAATGAGCGTCCCAAAATGGCCGGCCTGCCTGCTTTCATCCATCAATTGTTCTATATTTTTCATTACCCAATGAGCTGAGGTGGAATCTTAGCCAGTGGTACCATCAGGGAGGTGTGTAAAGCACTTTAGGCTAGACAGCCAATCAGCTGCCAGCTTCCATCTGTCAATTAAATACAGCAGCCAATCAGAAAGCTGCCCATTGATCAGCAGGCCCTTTATGACATCACAGACAGACCCTCAGAACTATCTGTGCATGTCTAACGGCTGGCTGTCAGTTGGGCGGGTGGGTGGCAGAGGGAGGGGATGTCTGTCTCGTTTCTCCTGAAAATTGCGGTTTTTCTGCGTTTACGGGAAAAGTTGAGGTCCGACGCGCAAAAGTGGGGTATCGTAGAAATCACCTTTTAAAGACGCACATTTCTGGCCCCCCAAAAATGGGCATTTCAAATGAGAAATGAGTCCAATGAACAAAATAGGGTGAATAAGTATGTATTTCAGGGGTGAGTTAGCAGGTTATTGGGGAAGTAAGTCCTGATATTTTTGGAGGTTGCAGGGGCCACTACACCATTCAAAATAGGCAGGCTTTAGCATATGCAGTTAGGCCCCGTAGGATGATTTTAGCTAAAAAGTGCCCCAAACACTCAAACGGGCTTGTATCTGGGAAGGGAAAATATGGGAAACATGACTTAGACACCAAATGATACACTGTATGCCATGTTTCCAAATTTTTATGCACAGTGGTTACAGCATGAAGCGAATGCATGTGAAAATACAAAGGTGCATTGCATTAAACAAGTCCACTGAGCGTCCCAAAATGGCCGGCCTGCCTGCTTTCATCCATCAATTGTTCTAAATTTTTCATTACCCAATGAGCTGAGGTGGAGTCTTAGCCAGTGGTACCATCAGGGAGGTGTGTAAAGCACTTTAGGCTAGACAGCCAATCAGCTGCCAGCTTCCATCTGTCAATCAAATACAGCAGCCAATCAGAAAGCTGCCCATTGATCAGCAGGCCCTTTATGACATCACAGACAGACCCTCAGAACTATCTGTGCATGTCTAATGGCTGGCTTTCAGTTGGGCGGGTGGGTGGCAGAGGGAGGGGATGTCTGTCTCGTTTCTCCTGAAAATTGCGGTTTTTCTGCGTTTACGGGAAAAGTTAAGGTCCGACGCGCAAAAGTGGTGTATCGTAGAAATCACATTTTAAAGACGCACATTTCTGGCCCCCCAAAAATGGGCATTTCAAATGAGAAATGAGTCCAATGAACAAAATAGGGTGAATAAGTATGTATTTCAGGGGTGAGTTAGCAGGTTATTGGGGAAGTAAGTCCTGATATTTTTGGAGGTTGCAGGGGCCACTAGACCATTCAAAATAGGCAGGCTTTAGCATATGCAGTTAGGCCCCGTAGGATGATTTTAGCTAAAAAGTGCCCCAAACACTCAAACGGGCTAGTATCTGGGAAGGAAAAACATGGGAATCATGACTTAGACACCAAATGATATACTGTATGCCATGTTTCCAATTTTTTATGCACAGTGGTTACAGCATGAAGCGAATGCATGTGAAAATACAAAGGTGCATTGCATTAAAAAAGTCCAATGAGCGTCCCAAAATGGCCGGCCTGCCTGCTTTCATCCATCAATTGTTCAAAATTTTTCATTACCCAATGAGCTGAGGTGGAGTCTTAGCCAGTGGTACCATCAGGGAGGTGTGTAAAGCACTTTAGGCTAGACAGCCAATCAGCTGCCAGCTTCCATCTGTCAATCAAATACAGCAGCCAATCAGAAAGCTGCCCATTGATCAGCAGGCCCTTTATGACATCACAGACAGACCCTCAGAACTATCTGTGCATGTCTAATGGCTGGCTTTCAGTTGGGCGGGTGGGTGGCAGAGGGAGGGGATGTCTGTCTCGTTTCTCCTGAAAATTGCGGTTTTTCTGCGTTTACGGGAAAAGTTGAGGTCCGACGCGCAAAAGTGGGGTATCGTAGAAATCACCTTTTAAAGACGCACATTTCTGGCCCACAAAAAATGGGCAATTCAAATGATAAATGAGTCCAATTAACAAAATAGGGTGAATAAGTATGTATTTCAGGGGTGAGTTAGCAGGTGATTGGGGAAGTAAGTCCTGATATTTTTGGAGGTTGCAGGGGCCACTAGACCATTCAAAATAGGCAGGCTTTAGCATATGCAGTTAGGCCCCGTAGGATGATTTTAGCTAAAAAGTGCCCCAAACACTGAAACGGGCTAGTATCTGGGAAGGAAAAACATGGGAAACATGACTTAGACACCAAATGATACACTGTATGCCATGTTTCCAAATTTTTATGCACAGTGGTTACAGCATGAAGCGAATGCATGTGAAAATACAAAGGTGCATTGCTTTAAACAAGTCCAATGAGCGTCCCAAAATGGCCGGCCTGCCTGCTTTCATCCATCAATTGTTCTAAATTTTTCATTACCTAATGAGCTGAGGTAGAGTCTTAGCCAGTGGTACCATCAGGGAGGTGTGTAAAGCAGTTTAGGCTAGACAGCCAATCAGCTGCCAGCTTCCATCTGTCAATCAAATACAGCAGCCAATCAGAAAGCTGCCCATTGATCAGAGGGCCCTTTATGACATCACAGACAGACCCTCAGAACTATCTGGCATGTCTAATGGCTGGCTTTAAGTCGGGCGGGTGGGTGGCAGAGGGAGGGGATGTCTGTCTCGTTTCTCCTGAAAATTGCGTTTTTTCTGCGTTTACGGGAAAAGTTGAGGTCCGACGCGCAAAAGTGGGGTATCGTAGAAATCACCTTTTAAAGACGCACATTTATGGCCCCCCAAAAATGGGCATTTCAAATGAGAAATAAGTCCAATGAACAAAATAGAGTGAATAAGTATGTATTTTAGGGGTGAGTTAGCAGGTTATTGGGGAAGTAAGTCCTGATATTTTTGGAGGTTGCAGGGGCAACTACACCATTCAAAAAAAGGAAGGCTTTAGCATATGCAGTTAGGCCCCGTAGGATGATTTTAGCTAAAAAGTGCCCCAAACACTCAAACGGGCTTGTATCTGGGAAGGGAAAATATGGGAAACATGACTTAGACACCAAATGATTCACTGCATGCCATGTTTCCAAATTTTTATGCACAGTGGTTACAGCATGAAGCGAATGCATGTGAAAATACAAAGGTGCATTGCATTAAACAAGTCCAATGAGCGTCCCAAAATGGCCGGCCTGCCTGCTTTCATCCATCAATTGTTCTATATTTTTCATTACCCAATGAGCTGAGGTGGAATCTTAGCCAGTGGTACCATCAGGGAGGTGTGTAAAGCACTTTAGGCTAGACAGCCAATCAGCTGCCAGCTTCCATCTGTCAATCACATACAGCAGCCAATCAGAAAGCTGCCCATTGATCAGCAGGCCCTTTATGACATCACAGACAGACCCTCAGAACTATCTGTGCATGTCTAATGGCTGGCTTTCAGTTGGGCGGGTGGGTGGCAGCGGGAGGGGATGTCTGTCTCGTTTCTCCTGAAAATTGCGGTTTTTCTGCGTTTACGGGAAAAGTTGAGGTCCGACGCGCAAAAGTGGGGTATCGTAGAAATCACCTTTTAAAGACGCACATTTATGGCCCCCCAAAAATGGGCATTTCAAATGAGAAATAAGTCCAATGAACAAAATAGCGTGAATAAGTATGTATTTTAGGGGTGAGTTAGCAGGTTATTGGGGAAGTAAGTCCTGATATTTTTGGAGGTTGCAGGGGCAACTACACCATTCAAAAAAAGGAAGGCTTTAGCATATGCAGTTAGGCCCCGTAGGATGATTTTAGCTAAAAAGTGCCCCAAACACTCAAACGGGCTTGTATCTGGGAAGGGAAAATATGGGAAATATGACTTAGACACCAAATAATACACTGTATGCCATGTTTCCAAATTTTTATGCACAGTGGTTACAGCATGAAGCGAATGCATGTGAAAATACAAAGGTGCATTGCATTAAACAAGTCCAATGAGCGTCCCAAAATGGCCGGCCTGCCTGCTTTCATCCATCAATTGATCTAAATTTTTCATTACCCAATGAGCTGAGGTGGAGTCTTAGCCAGTGGTACCATCAGGGAGGTGTGTAAAGCAGTTTAGGCTAGACAGCCAATCAGCTGCCAGCTTCCATCTGTCAATCAAATACAGCAGCCAATCAGAAAGCTGCCCATTGATCAGAGGGCCCTTTATGACATCACAGACAGACCCTCAGAACTATCTGTGCATGTCTAATGGCTGGCTATCAGTTGGGCGGGTGGGTGGCAGAGGGAGGGGATGTCTGTCTCGTTTCTCATGAAAATTGCGGTTTTTCTGCGTTTACGGGAAAAGTTGAGGTCCGACGTGCAAAAGTGGGGTATCGTAGAAATCACCTTTTAAAGACACACATTTATGGCCCCCCAAAAATGGGCAATTCAAATGAAAAATAAGTCCAATGAACAAAATAGCGTGAATAAGTATGTATTTTAGGGGTGAGTTAGCAGGTTATTGGGGAAGTAAGTCCTGATATTTTTGGAGGTTGCAGAGGCCACTACACCATTCAAAATAGGCAGGCTTTAGCATATGCAGTTAGGCCCCGTAGGATGATTTTAGCTAAAAAGTGCCCCAAACACTCAAACGGGCTTGTATCTGGGAAGGGAAAATATGGGAAACATGACTTAGACACCAAATGATACACTGTATGCCATGTTTCCAAATTTTTATGCACAGTGGTTACAGCATGAAGCGAATGCATGTGAAAATACAAAGGTGCATTGCATTAAACAAGTCCAATGAGCGTCCCAAAATGGCCGGCCTGCCTGCTTTCATCCATCAATTGTTCTATATTTTTCATTACCCAATGAGCTGAGGTGGAATCTTAGCCAGTGGTACCATCAGGGAGGTGTGTAAAGCACTTTAGGCTAGACAGCCAATCAGCTGCCAGCTTCCATCTGTCAATCAAATACAGCAGCCAATCAGAAAGCTGCCCATTGATCAGCAGGCCCTTTATGACATCACAGACAGACCCTCAGAACTATCTGTGCATGTCTAATGGCTGGCTTTCAGGTGGGCGGGTGGGTGGCAGAGGGAGGGGATGTCTGTCTCGTTTCTCCTGAAAATTGCGGTTTTTCTGCGTTTACGGGAAAAGTTAAGGTCCGACGCGCAAAAGTGGTGTATCGTAGAAATCACATTTTAAAGACGCACATTTCTGGCCCCCCAAAAATGGGCATTTCAAATGAGAAATGAGTCCAATGAACAAAATAGGGTGAATAAGTATGTATTTCAGGGGTGAGTTAGCAGGTTATTGGGGAAGTAAGTCCTGATATTTTTGGAGGTTGCAGGGGCCACTAGACCATTCAAAATAGGCAGGCTTTAGCATATGCAGTTAGGCCCCGTAGGATGATTTTAGCTAAAAAGTGCCCCAAACACTGAAACGGGCTAGTATCTGGGAAGGAAAAACATGGGAAACATGACTTAGACACCAAATGATACACTGTATGCCATGTTTCCAAATTTTTATGCACAGTGGTTACAGCATGAAGCGAATGCATGTGAAAATACAAAGGTGCATTGCATTAAACAAGTCCAATGAGCGTCCCAAAATGGCCGGCCTGCCTGCTTTCATCCATCAATTGTTCTAAATTTTTCATTACCCAATGAGCTGAGGTGGAGTCTTAGCCAGTGGTACCATCAGGGAGGTGTGTAAAGCAGTTTAGGCTAGACAGCCAATCAGCTGCCAGCTTCCATCTGTCAATCAAATACAGCAGCCAATCAGAAAGCTGCCCATTGATCAGCAGGCCCTTTATGACATCACAGACAGACCCTCAGAACTATCTGTGCATGTCTAATGGCTGGCTTTCAGTTGGGTGGGTGGGTGGCAGAGGGAGGGGATGTCTGTCTCGTTTCTCCTGAAAATTGAGGTTTTTCTGCGTTTACGGGAAAAGTTGAGGTCCGACGCGCAAAAGTGGGGTATCGTAGAAATCACCTTTTAAAGACGCACATTTATGGCCCCCCAAAAATGGGCATTTCAAATGAGAAATAAGTCCAATGAACAAAATAGAGTGAATAAGTATGTATTTTAGGGGTGAGTTAGCAGGTTATTGGGGAAGTAAGTCCTGATATTTTTGGAGGTTGCAGGGGCAACTACACCATTCAAAAAAAGGAAGGCTTTAGCATATGCAGTTAGGCCCCGTAGGATGATTTTAGCTAAAAAGTGCCCCAAACACTCAAACGGGCTTGTATCTGGGAAGGGAAAATATGGGAAACATGACTTAGACACCAAATGATTCACTGTATGCCATGTTTCCAAATTTTTATGCACAGTGGTTACAGCATGAAGCGAATGCATGTGAAAATACAAAGGTGCATTGCATTAAACAAGTCCACTGAGCGTCCCAAAATGGCCGGCCTGCCTGCTTTCATCCATCAATTGTTCTAAATTTTTCATTACCCAATGAGCTGAGGTGGAGTCTTAGCCAGTGGTACCATCAGGGAGGTGTGTAAAGCACTTTAGGCTAGACAGCCAATCAGCTGCCAGCTTCCATCTGTCAATCAAATACAGCAGCCAATCAGAAAGCTGCCCATTGATCAGCAGGCCCTTTATGACATCACAGACAGACCCTCAGAACTATCTGTGCATGTCTAATGGCTGGCTTTCAGTTGGGTGGGTGGGTGGCAGAGGGAGGGGATGTCTGTCTCGTTTCTCCTGAAAATTGAGGTTTTTCTGCGTTTACGGGAAAAGTTGAGGTCCGACGCGCAAAAGTGGGGTATCGTAGAAATCACCTTTTAAAGACGCACATTTCTGGCCCCCCAAAAATGGGCATTTCAAATGAGAAATGAGTCCAATGAACAAAATAGGGTGAATAAGTATGTATTTCAGGGGTGAGTTAGCAGGTTATTGGGGAAGTAAGTCCTGATATTTTTGGAGGTTGCAGGGGCCACTACACCATTCAAAATAGGCAGGCTTTAGCATATGCAGTTAGGCCCCGTAGGATGATTTTAGCTAAAAAGTGCCCCAAACACTCAAACGGGCTTGTATCTGGGAAGGGAAAATATGGGAAACATGACTTAGACACCAAATGATACACTGTATGCCATGTTTCCAAATTTTTATGCACAGTGGTTACAGCATGAAGCGAATGCATGTGAAAATACAAAGGTGCATTGCATTAAACAAGTCCACTGAGCGTCCCAAAATGGCCGGCCTGCCTGCTTTCATCCATCAATTGTTCTAAATTTTTCATTACCCAATGAGCTGAGGTGGAGTCTTAGCCAGTGGTACCATCAGGGAGGTGTGTAAAGCACTTTAGGCTAGACAGCCAATCAGCTGCCAGCTTCCATCTGTCAATCAAATACAGCAGCCAATCAGAAAGCTGCCCATTGATCAGCAGGCCCTTTATGACATCACAGACAGACCCTCAGAACTATCTGTGCATGTCTAATGGCTGGCTTTCAGTTGGGCGGGTGGGTGGCAGAGGGAGGGGATGTCTGTCTCGTTTCTCCTGAAAATTGCGGTTTTTCTGCGTTTACGGGAAAAGTTAAGGTCCGACGCGCAAAAGTGGTGTATCGTAGAAATCACATTTTAAAGACGCACATTTCTGGCCCCCCAAAAATGGGCATTTCAAATGAGAAATGAGTCCAATGAACAAAATAGGGTGAATAAGTATGTATTTCAGGGGTGAGTTAGCAGGTTATTGGGGAAGTAAGTCCTGATATTTTTGGAGGTTGCAGGGGCCACTAGACCATTCAAAATAGGCAGGCTTTAGCATATGCAGTTAGGCCCCGTAGGATGATTTTAGCTAAAAAGTGCCCCAAACACTCAAACGGGCTAGTATCTGGGAAGGAAAAACATGGGAATCATGACTTAGACACCAAATGATATACTGTATGCCATGTTTCCAATTTTTTATGCACAGTGGTTACAGCATGAAGCGAATGCATGTGAAAATACAAAGGTGCATTGCATTAAAAAAGTCCAATGAGCGTCCCAAAATGGCCGGCCTGCCTGCTTTCATCCATCAATTGTTCAAAATTTTTCATTACCCAATGAGCTGAGGTGGAGTCTTAGCCAGTGGTACCATCAGGGAGGTGTGTAAAGCACTTTAGGCTAGACAGCCAATCAGCTGCCAGCTTCCATCTGTCAATCAAATACAGCAGCCAATCAGAAAGCTGCCCATTGATCAGCAGGCCCTTTATGACATCACAGACAGACCCTCAGAACTATCTGTGCATGTCTAATGGCTGGCTTTCAGTTGGGCGGGTGGGTGGCAGAGGGAGGGGATGTCTGTCTCGTTTCTCCTGAAAATTGCGGTTTTTCTGCGTTTACGGGAAAAGTTGAGGTCCGACGCGCAAAAGTGGGGTATCGTAGAAATCACCTTTTAAAGACGCACATTTCTGGCCCACAAAAAATGGGCAATTCAAATGAGAAATGAGTCCAATTAACAAAATAGGGTGAATAAGTATGTATTTCAGGGGTGAGTTAGCAGGTGATTGGGGAAGTAAGTCCTGATATTTTTGGAGGTTGCAGGGGCCACTAGACCATTCAAAATAGGCAGGCTTTAGCATATGCAGTTAGGCCCCGTAGGATGATTTTAGCTAAAAAGTGCCCCAAACACTGAAACGGGCTAGTATCTGGGAAGGAAAAACATGGGAAACATGACTTAGACACCAAATGATACACTGTATGCCATGTTTCCAAATTTTTATGCACAGTGGTTACAGCATGAAGCGAATGCATGTGAAAATACAAAGGTGCATTGCTTTAAACAAGTCCAATGAGCGTCCCAAAATGGCCGGCCTGCCTGCTTTCATCCATCAATTGTTCTAAATTTTTCATTACCTAATGAGCTGAGGTAGAGTCTTAGCCAGTGGTACCATCAGGGAGGTGTGTAAAGCAGTTTAGGCTAGACAGCCAATCAGCTGCCAGCTTCCATCTGTCAATCAAATACAGCAGCCAATCAGAAAGCTGCCCATTGATCAGAGGGCCCTTTATGACATCACAGACAGACCCTCAGAACTATCTGGCATGTCTAATGGCTGGCTTTAAGTCGGGCGGGTGGGTGGCAGAGGGAGGGGATGTCTGTCTCGTTTCTCCTGAAAATTGCGTTTTTTCTGCGTTTACGGGAAAAGTTGAGGTCCGACGCGCAAAAGTGGGGTATCGTAGAAATCACCTTTTAAAGACGCACATTTATGGCCCCCCAAAAATGGGCATTTCAAATGAGAAATAAGTCCAATGAACAAAATAGAGTGAATAAGTATGTATTTTAGGGGTGAGTTAGCAGGTTATTGGGGAAGTAAGTCCTGATATTTTTGGAGGTTGCAGGGGCAACTACACCATTCAAAAAAAGGAAGGCTTTAGCATATGCAGTTAGGCCCCGTAGGATGATTTTAGCTAAAAAGTGCCCCAAACACTCAAACGGGCTTGTATCTGGGAAGGGAAAATATGGGAAACATGACTTAGACACCAAATGATTCACTGCATGCCATGTTTCCAAATTTTTATGCACAGTGGTTACAGCATGAAGCGAATGCATGTGAAAATACAAAGGTGCATTGCATTAAACAAGTCCAATGAGCGTCCCAAAATGGCCGGCCTGCCTGCTTTCATCCATCAATTGTTCTATATTTTTCATTACCCAATGAGCTGAGGTGGAATCTTAGCCAGTGGTACCATCAGGGAGGTGTGTAAAGCACTTTAGGCTAGACAGCCAATCAGCTGCCAGCTTCCATCTGTCAATCACATACAGCAGCCAATCAGAAAGCTGCCCATTGATCAGCAGGCCCTTTATGACATCACAGACAGACCCTCAGAACTATCTGTGCATGTCTAATGGCTGGCTTTCAGTTGGGCGGGTGGGTGGCAGCGGGAGGGGATGTCTGTCTCGTTTCTCCTGAAAATTGCGTTTTTTCTGCGTTTACGGGAAAAGTTGAGGTCCGACGCGCAAAAGTGGGGTATCGTAGAAATCACCTTTTAAAGACGCACATTTATGGCCCCCCAAAAATGGGCATTTCAAATGAGAAATAAGTCCAATGAACAAAATAGCGTGAATAAGTATGTATTTTAGGGGTGAGTTAGCAGGTTATTGGGGAAGTAAGTCCTGATATTTTTGGAGGTTGCAGGGGCAACTACACCATTCAAAAAAAGGAAGGCTTTAGCATATGCAGTTAGGCCCCGTAGGATGATTTTAGCTAAAAAGTGCCCCAAACACTCAAACGGGCTTGTATCTGGGAAGGGAAAATATGGGAAATATGACTTAGACACCAAATAATACACTGTATGCCATGTTTCCAAATTTTTATGCACAGTGGTTACAGCATGAAGCGAATGCATGTGAAAATACAAAGGTGCATTGCATTAAACAAGTCCAATGAGCGTCCCAAAATGGCCGGCCTGCCTGCTTTCATCCATCAATTGATCTAAATTTTTCATTACCCAATGAGCTGAGGTGGAGTCTTAGCCAGTGGTACCATCAAGGAGGTGTGTAAAGCAGTTTAGGCTAGACAGCCAATCAGCTGCCAGCTTCCATCTGTCAATCAAATACAGCAGCCAATCAGAAAGCTGCCCATTGATCAGAGGGCCCTTTATGACATCACAGACAGACCCTCAGAACTATCTGTGCATGTCTAATGGCTGGCTATCAGTTGGGCGGGTGGGTGGCAGAGGGAGGGGATGTCTGTCTCGTTTCTCATGAAAATTGCGGTTTTTCTGCGTTTACGGGAAAAGTTGAGGTCCGACGTGCAAAAGTGGGGTATCGTAGAAATCACCTTTTAAAGACACACATTTATGGCCCCCCAAAAATGGGCATTTCAAATGAAAAATAAGTCCAATGAACAAAATAGCGTGAATAAGTATGTATTTTAGGGGTGAGTTAGCAGGTTATTGGGGAAGTAAGTCCTGATATTTTTGGAGGTTGCAGAGGCCACTACACCATTCAAAATAGGCAGGCTTTAGCATATGCAGTTAGGCCCCGTAGGATGATTTTAGCTAAAAAGTGCCCCAAACACTCAAACGGGCTTGTATCTGGGAAGGGAAAATATGGGAAACTTGACTTAGACACCAAATGATACACTGTATGCCATGTTTCCAAATTTTTATGCACAGTGGTTACAGCATGAAGCGAATGCATGTGAAAATACAAAGGTGCATTGCATTAAACAAGTCCAATGAGCGTCCCAAAATGGCCGGCCTGCCTGCTTTCATCCATCAATTGTTCTATATTTTTCATTACCCAATGAGCTGAGGTGGAATCTTAGCCAGTGGTACCATCAGGGAGGTGTGTAAAGCACTTTAGGCTAGACAGCCAATCAGCTGCCAGCTTCCATCTGTCAATCAAATACAGCAGCCAATCAGAAAGCTGCCCATTGATCAGCAGGCCCTTTATGACATCACAGACAGACCCTCAGAACTATCTGTGCATGTCTAATGGCTGGCTTTCAGGTGGGCGGGTGGGTGGCAGAGGGAGGGGATGTCTGTCTCGTTTCTCCTGAAAATTGCGGTTTTTCTGCGTTTACGGGAAAAGTTTAGGTCCGACGCGCAAAAGTGGGGTATCGTAGAAATCACCTTTTAAAGACGCACATTTCTGGCCCAAAAAAATTGGGCAATTCAAATGAGAAATGAGTCCAATTAACAAAATAGGGTGAATAAGTATGTATTTCAGGGGTGAGTTAGCAGGTGATTGGGGAAGTAAGTCCTGATATTTTTGGAGGTTGCAGGGGCCACTAGACCATTCAAAATAGGCAGGCTTTAGCATATGCAGTTAGGCCCCGTAGGATGATTTTAGCTAAAAAGTGCCCCAAACACTGAAACGGGCTAGTATCTGGGAAGGAAAAACATGGGAAACATGACTTAGACACCAAATGATACACTGTATGCCATGTTTCCAAATTTTTATGCACAGTGGTTACAGCATGAAGCGAATGCATGTGAAAATACAAAGGTGCATTGCTTTAAACAAGTCCAATGAGCGTCCCAAAATGGCCGGCCTGCCTGCTTTCATCCATCAATTGTTCTAAATTTTTCATTACCTAATGAGCTGAGGTGGAGTCTTAGCCAGTGGTACCATCAGGGAGGTGTGTAAAGCAGTTTAGGCTAGACAGCCAATCAGCTGCCAGCTTCCATCTGTCAATCAAATACAGCAGCCAATCAGAAAGCTGCCCATTGATCAGCAGGCCCTTTATGACATCACAGACAGACCCTCAGAACTATCTGTGCATGTCTAATGGCTGGCTTTCAGTTGGGCGGGTGGGTGGCAGAGGGAGGGGATGTCTGTCTCGTTTCTCCTGAAAATTGCGGTTTTTCTGCGTTTACGGGAAAAGTTGAGGTCCGACGCGCAAAAGTGGGGTATCGTAGAAATCACCTTTTAAAGACGCACATTTATTGCCCCCCAAAAATGGGCATTTCAAATGAGAAATAAGTCCAATGAACAAAATAGAGTGAATAAGTATGTATTTTAGGGGTGAGTTAGCAGGTTATTGGGGAAGTAAGTCCTGATATTTTTGGAGGTTGCAGGGGCAACTACACCATTCAAAAAAAGGAAGGCTTTAGCATATGCAGTTAGGCCCCGTAGGATGATTTTAGCTAAAAAGTGCCCCAAACACTCAAACGGGCTTGTATCTGGGAAGGGAAAATATGGGAAACATGACTTAGACACCAAATGATTCACTGTATGCCATGTTTCCAAATTTTTATGCACAGTGGTTACAGCATGAAGCGAATGCATGTGAAAATACAAAGGTGCATTGCATTAAACAAGTCCAATGAGCGTCCCAAAATGGCCGGCCTGCCTGCTTTCATCCATCAATTGTTCTATATTTTTCATTACCCAATGAGCTGAGGTGGAATCTTAGCCAGTGGTACCATCAGGGAGGTGTGTAAAGCACTTTAGGCTAGACAGCCAATCAGCTGCCAGCTTCCATCTGTCAATCAAATACAGCAGCCAATCAGAAAGCTGCCCATTGATCAGCAGGCCCTTTATGACATCACAGACAGACCCTCAGAACTATCTGTGCATGTCTAATGGCTGGCTTTCAGGTGGGCGGGTGGGTGGCAGAGGGAGGGGATGTCTGTCTCGTTTCTCCTGAAAATTGCGGTTTTTCTGCGTTTACGGGAAAAGTTGAGGTCCGACGCGCAAAAGTGGGGTATCGTAGAAATCACCTTTTAAAGACGCACATTTCTGGCCCCCAAAAAATGGGCAATTCAAATGAGAAATGAGTCCAATTAACAAAATAGGGTGAATAAGTATGTATTTCAGGGGTGAGTTAGCAGGTGATTGGGGAAGTAAGTCCTGATATTTTTGGAGGTTGCAGGGGCCACTAGACCATTCAAAATAGGCAGGCTTTAGCATATGCAGTTAGGCCCCGTAGGATGATTTTAGCTAAAAAGTGCCCCAAACACTGAAACGGGCTAGTATCTGGGAAGGAAAAACATGGGAAACATGACTTAGACACCAAATGATACACTGTATGCCATGTTTCCAAATTTTTATGCACAGTGGTTACAGCATGAAGCGAATGCATGTGAAAATACAAAGGTGCATTGCTTTAAACAAGTCCAATGAGCGTCCCAAAATGGCCGGCCTGCCTGCTTTCATCCATCAATTGTTCTAAATTTTTCATTACCTAATGAGCTGAGGTGGAGTCTTAGCCAGTGGTACCATCAGGGAGGTGTGTAAAGCAGTTTAGGCTAGACAGCCAATCAGCTGCCAGCTTCCATCTGTCAATCAAATACAGCAGCCAATCAGAAAGCTGCCCATTGATCAGCAGGCCCTTTATGACATCACAGACAGACCCTCAGAACTATCTGTGCATGTCTAATGGCTGGCTTTCAGTTGGGCGGGTGGGTGGCAGAGGGAGGGGATGTCTGTCTCGTTTCTCCTGAAAATTGCGGTTTTTCTGCGTTTACGGGAAAAGTTGAGGTCCGACGCGCAAAAGTGGGGTATCGTAGAAATCACCTTTTAAAGACGCACATTTATTGCCCCCCAAAAATGGGCATTTCAAATGAGAAATAAGTCCAATGAACAAAATAGAGTGAATAAGTATGTATTTTAGGGGTGAGTTAGCAGGTTATTGGGGAAGTAAGTCCTGATATTTTTGGAGGTTGCAGGGGCAACTACACCATTCAAAAAAAGGAAGGCTTTAGCATATGCAGTTAGGCCCCGTAGGATGATTTTAGCTAAAAAGTGCCCCAAACACTCAAACGGGCTTGTATCTGGGAAGGGAAAATATGGGAAACATGACTTAGACACCAAATGATTCACTGTATGCCATGTTTCCAAATTTTTATGCACAGTGGTTACAGCATGAAGCGAATGCATGTGAAAATACAAAGGTGCATTGCATTAAACAAGTCCAATGAGCGTCCCAAAATGGCCGGCCTGCCTGCTTTCATCCATCAATTGTTCTATATTTTTCATTACCCAATGAGCTGAGGTGGAATCTTAGCCAGTGGTACCATCAGGGAGGTGTGTAAAGCACTTTAGGCTAGACAGCCAATCAGCTGCCAGCTTCCATCTGTCAATCAAATACAGCAGCCAATCAGAAAGCTGCCCATTGATCAGCAGGCCCTTTATGACATCACAGACAGACCCTCAGAACTATCTGTGCATGTCTAATGGCTGGCTTTCAGGTGGGCGGGTGGGTGGCAGAGGGAGAGGATGTCTGTCTCGTTTCTCCTGAAAATTGCGGTTTTTCTGCGTTTACGGGAAAAGTTTAGGTCCGACGCGCAAAAGTGGGGTATCGTAGAAATCACCTTTTAAAGACGCACATTTCTGGCCCCCAAAAAATGGGCAATTCAAATGAGAAATGAGTCCAATTAACAAAATAGGGTGAATAAGTATGTATTTCAGGGGTGAGTTAGCAGGTGATTGGGGAAGTAAGTCCTGATATTTTTGGAGGTTGCAGGGGCCACTAGACCATTCAAAATAGGCAGGCTTTAGCATATGCAGTTAGGCCCCGTAGGATGATTTTAGCTAAAAAGTGCCCCAAACACTGAAACGGGCTAGTATCTGGGAAGGAAAAACATGGGAAACATGACTTAGACACCAAATGATACACTGTATGCCATGTTTCCAAATTTTTATGCACAGTGGTTACAGCATGAAGCGAATGCATGTGAAAATACAAAGGTGCATTGCTTTAAACAAGTCCAATGAGCGTCCCAAAATGGCCGGCCTGCCTGCTTTCATCCATCAATTGTTCTAAATTTTTCATTACCTAATGAGCTGAGGTGGAGTCTTAGCCAGTGGTACCATCAGGGAGGTGTGTAAAGCAGTTTAGGCTAGACAGCCAATCAGCTGCCAGCTTCCATCTGTCAATCAAATACAGCAGCCAATCAGAAAGCTGCCCATTGATCAGCAGGCCCTTTATGACATCACAGACAGACCCTCAGAACTATCTGTGCATGTCTAATGGCTGGCTTTCAGTTGGGCGGGTGGGTGGCAGAGGGAGGGGATGTCTGTCTCGTTTCTCCTGAAAATTGCGGTTTTTCTGCGTTTACGGGAAAAGTTGAGGTCCGACGCGCAAAAGTGGGGTATCGTAGAAATCACCTTTTAAAGACGCACATTTATTGCCCCCCAAAAATGGGCATTTCAAATGAGAAATAAGTCCAATGAACAAAATAGAGTGAATAAGTATGTATTTTAGGGGTGAGTTAGCAGGTTATTGGGGAAGTAAGTCCTGATATTTTTGGAGGTTGCAGGGGCAACTACACCATTCAAAAAAAGGAAGGCTTTAGCATATGCAGTTAGGCCCCGTAGGATGATTTTAGCTAAAAAGTGCCCCAAACACTCAAACGGGCTTGTATCTGGGAAGGGAAAATATGGGAAACATGACTTAGACACCAAATGATTCACTGTATGCCATGTTTCCAAATTTTTATGCACAGTGGTTACAGCATGAAGCGAATGCATGTGAAAATACAAAGGTGCATTGCATTAAACAAGTCCAATGAGCGTCCCAAAATGGCCGGCCTGCCTGCTTTCATCCATCAATTGTTCTATATTTTTCATTACCCAATGAGCTGAGGTGGAATCTTAGCCAGTGGTACCATCAGGGAGGTGTGTAAAGCACTTTAGGCTAGATAGCCAATCAGCTGCCAGCTTCCATCTGTCAATCAAATACAGCAGCCAATCAGAAAGCTGCAAATTGATCAGCAGGCCCTTTATGACATCACAGACAGACCCTCAGAACTATCTGTGCATGTCTAACGGCTGGCTGTCAGTTGGGCGGGTGGGTGGCAGAGAAAGGGGATGTCTGTCTCGTTTCTCCTGAAAATTGCGGTTTTTCTGCGTTTACGGGAAAAGTTGAGGTCCGACGCGCAAAAGTGGGGTATCGTAGAAATCACCTTTTAAAGACACACATTTATGGCCCCCCAAAAATGGGCATTTCAAATGAGAAATAAGTCCAATGAACAAAATAGCGTGAATAAGTATGTATTTTAGGGGTGAGTTAGCAGGTTATTGGGGAAGTAAGTCCTGATATTTTTGGAGGTTGCAGAGGCCACTACACCATTCAAAATAGGCAGGCTTTAGCATATGCAGTTAGGCCCCGTAGGATGATTTTAGCTAAAAAGTGCCCCAAACACTCAAACGGGCTTGTATCTGGGAAGGGAAAATATGGGAAACATGACTTAGACACCAAATGATACACTGTATGCCATGTTTCCAAATTTTTATGCACAGTGGTTACAGCATGAAGCGAATGCATGTGAAAATACAAAGGTGCATTGCATTAAACAAGTCCAATGAGCGTCCCAAAATGGCCGGCCTGCCTGCTTTCATCCATCAATTGTTCTATATTTTTCATTACCCAATGAGCTGAGGTGGAATCTTAGCCAGTGGTACCATCAGGGAGGTGTGTAAAGCACTTTAGGCTAGACAGCCAATCAGCTGCCAGCTTCCATCTGTCAATCAAATACAGCAGCCAATCAGAAAGCTGCCCATTGATCAGCAGGCCCTTTATGACATCACAGACAGACCCTCAGAACTATCTGTGCATGTCTAATGGCTGGCTTTCAGTTGGGCGGGTGGGTGGCAGAGGGAGGGGATGTCTGTCTCGTTTCTCCTGAAAATTGCGGTTTTTCTGCGTTTACGGGAAAAGTTGAGGTCCGACGCGCAAAAGTGGGGTATCGTAGAAATCACCTTTTAAAGACGCACATTTCTGGCCCCCAAAAAATGGGCAATTCAAATGAGAAATGAGTCCAATTAACAAAATAGGGTGAATAAGTATGTATTTCAGGGGTGAGTTAGCAGGTGATTGGGGAAGTAAGTCCTGATATTTTTGGAGGTTGCAGGGGCCACTAGACCATTCAAAATAGGCAGGCTTTAGCATACGCAGTTAGGCCCCGTAGGATGATTTTAGCTAAAAAGTGCCCCAAACACTGAAACGGGCTAGTATCTGGGAAGGAAAAACATGGGAAACATGACTTAGACACCAAATGATACACTGTATGCCATGTTTCCAAATTTTTATGCACAGTGGTTACAGCATGAAGCGAATGCATGTGAAAATACAAAGGTGCATTGCTTTAAACAAGTCCAATGAGCGTCCCAAAATGGCCGGCCTGCCTGCTTTCATCCATCAATTGTTCTAAATTTTTCATTACCTAATGAGCTGAGGTAGAGTCTTAGCCAGTGGTACCATCAGGGAGGTGTGTAAAGCAGTTTAGACTAGACAGCCAATCAGCTGCCAGCTTCCATCTGTCAATCAAATACAGCAGCCAATCAGAAAGCTGCCCATTGATCAGAGGGCCCTTTATGACATCACAGACAGACCCTCAGAACTATCTGTGCATGTCTAATGGCTGGCTTTAAGTCGGGCGGGTGGGTGGCAGAGGGAGGGGATGTCTGTCTCGTTTCTCCTGAAAATTGCGTTTTTTCTGCGTTTACGGGAAAAGTTGAGGTCCGACGCGCAAAAGTGGGGTATCGTAGAAATCACCTTTTAAAGACGCACATTTATGGCCCCCCAAAAATGGGCATTTCAAATGAGAAATAAGTCCAATGAACAAAATAGAGTGAATAAGTATGTATTTTAGGGGTGAGTTAGCAGGTTATTGGGGAAGTAAGTCCTGATATTTTTGGAGGTTGCAGGGGCAACTACACCATTCAAAAAAAGGAAGGCTTTAGCATATGCAGTTAGGCCCCGTAGGATGATTTTAGCTAAAAAGTGCCCCAAACACTCAAACGGGCTTGTATCTGGGAAGGGAAAATATGGGAAACATGACTTAGACACCAAATGATTCACTGCATGCCATGTTTCCAAATTTTTATGCACAGTGGTTACAGCATGAAGCGAATGCATGTGAAAATACAAAGGTGCATTGCATTAAACAAGTCCAATGAGCGTCCCAAAATGGCCGGCCTGCCTGCTTTCATCCATCAATTGTTCTATATTTTTCATTACCCAATGAGCTGAGGTGGAATCTTAGCCAGTGGTACCATCAGGGAGGTGTGTAAAGCACTTTAGGCTAGACAGCCAATCAGCTGCCAGCTTCCATCTGTCAATCACATACAGCAGCCAATCAGAAAGCTGCCCATTGATCAGCAGGCCCTTTATGACATCACAGACAGACCCTCAGAACTATCTGTGCATGTCTAATGGCTGGCTTTCAGTTGGGCGGGTGGGTGGCAGCGGGAGGGGATGTCTGTCTCGTTTCTCCTGAAAATTGCGGTTTTTCTGCGTTTACGGGAAAAGTTGAGGTCCGACGCGCAAAAGTGGGGTATCGTAGAAATCACCTTTTAAAGACGCACATTTATGGCCCCCCAAAAATGGGCATTTCAAATGAGAAATAAGTCCAATGAACAAAATAGCGTGAATAAGTATGTATTTTAGGGGTGAGTTAGCAGGTTATTGGGGAAGTAAGTCCTGATATTTTTGGAGGTTGCAGGGGCAACTACACCATTCAAAAAAAGGAAGGCTTTAGCATATGCAGTTAGGCCCCGTAGGATGATTTTAGCTAAAAAGTGCCCCAAACACTCAAACGGGCTTGTATCTGGGAAGGGAAAATATGGGAAATATGACTTAGACACCAAATAATACACTGTATGCCATGTTTCCAAATTTTTATGCACAGTGGTTACAGCATGAAGCGAATGCATGTGAAAATACAAAGGTGCATTGCATTAAACAAGTCCAATGAGCGTCCCAAAATGGCCGGCCTGCCTGCTTTCATCCATCAATTGTTCTAAATTTTTCATTACCCAATGAGCTGAGGTGGAGTCTTAGCCAGTGGTACCATCAGGGAGGTGTGTAAAGCAGTTTAGGCTAGACAGCCAATCAGCTGCCAGCTTCCATCTGTCAATCAAATACAGCAGCCAATCAGAAAGCTGCCCATTGATCAGAGGGCCCTTTATGACATCACAGACAGACCCTCAGAACTATCTGTGCATGTCTAATGGCTGGCTATCAGTTGGGCGGGTGGGTGGCAGAGGGAGGGGATGTCTGTCTCGTTTCTCATGAAAATTGCGGTTTTTCTGCGTTTACGGGAAAAGTTGAGGTCCGACGTGCAAAAGTGGGGTATCGTAGAAATCACCTTTTAAAGACACACATTTATGGCCCCCCAAAAATGGGCATTTCAAATGAGAAATAAGTCCAATGAACAAAATAGCGTGAATAAGTATGTATTTTAGGGGTGAGTTAGCAGGTTATTGGGGAAGTAAGTCCTGATATTTTTGGAGGTTGCAGAGGCCACTACACCATTCAAAATAGGCAGGCTTTAGCATATGCAGTTAGGCCCCGTAGGATGATTTTAGCTAAAAAGTGCCCCAAACACTCAAACGGGCTTGTATCTGGGAAGGGAAAATATGGGAAACATGACTTAGACACCAAATGATACACTGTATGCCATGTTTCCAAATTTTTATGCACAGTGGTTACAGCATGAAGCGAATGCATGTGAAAATACAAAGGTGCATTGCATTAAACAAGTCCAATGAGCGTCCCAAAATGGCCGGCCTGCCTGCTTTCATCCATCAATTGTTCTATATTTTTCATTACCCAATGAGCTGAGGTGGAATCTTAGCCAGTGGTACCATCAGGGAGGTGTGTAAAGCACTTTAGGCTAGACAGCCAATCAGCTGCCAGCTTCCATCTGTCAATCAAATACAGCAGCCAATCAGAAAGCTGCCCATTGATCAGCAGGCCCTTTATGACATCACAGACAGACCCTCAGAACTATCTGTGCATGTCTAATGGCTGGCTTTCAGGTGGGCGGGTGGGTGGCAGAGGGAGGGGATGTCTGTCTCGTTTCTCCTGAAAATTGCGGTTTTTCTGCGTTTACGGGAAAAGTTTAGGTCCGACGCGCAAAAGTGGGGTATCGTAGAAATCACCTTTTAAAGACGCACATTTCTGGCCCCCAAAAAATGGGCAATTCAAATGAGAAATGAGTCCAATTAACAAAATAGGGTGAATAAGTATGTATTTCAGGGGTGAGTTAGCAGGTGATTGGGGAAGTAAGTCCTGATATTTTTGGAGGTTGCAGGGGCCACTAGACCATTCAAAATAGGCAGGCTTTAGCATATGCAGTTAGGCCCCGTAGGATGATTTTAGCTAAAAAGTGCCCCAAACACTGAAACGGGCTAGTATCTGGGAAGGAAAAACATGGGAAACATGACTTAGACACCAAATGATACACTGTATGCCATGTTTCCAAATTTTTATGCACAGTGGTTACAGCATGAAGCGAATGCATGTGAAAATACAAAGGTGCATTGCTTTAAACAAGTCCAATGAGCGTCCCAAAATGGCCGGCCTGCCTGCTTTCATCCATCAATTGTTCTAAATTTTTCATTACCTAATGAGCTGAGGTGGAGTCTTAGCCAGTGGTACCATCAGGGAGGTGTGTAAAGCAGTTTAGGCTAGACAGCCAATCAGCTGCCAGCTTCCATCTGTCAATCAAATACAGCAGCCAATCAGAAAGCTGCCCATTGATCAGCAGGCCCTTTATGACATCACAGACAGACCCTCAGAACTATCTGTGCATGTCTAATGGCTGGCTTTCAGTTGGGCGGGTGGGTGGCAGAGGGAGGGGATGTCTGTCTCGTTTCTCCTGAAAATTGCGGTTTTTCTGCGTTTACGGGAAAAGTTGAGGTCCGACGCGCAAAAGTGGGGTATCGTAGAAATCACCTTTTAAAGACGCACATTTCTGGCCCCCAAAAAATGGGCAATTCAAATGAGAAATGAGTCCAATTAACAAAATAGGGTGAATAAGTATGTATTTCAGGGGTGAGTTAGCAGGTGATTGGGGAAGTAAGTCCTGATATTTTTGGAGGTTGCAGGGGCCACTAGACCATTCAAAATAGGCAGGCTTTAGCATATGCAGTTAGGCCCCGTAGGATGATTTTAGCTAAAAAGTGCCCCAAACACTGAAACGGGCTAGTATCTGGGAAGGAAAAACATGGGAAACATGACTTAGACACCAAATGATACACTGTATGCCATGTTTCCAAATTTTTATGCACAGTGGTTACAGCATGAAGCGAATGCATGTGAAAATACAAAGGTGCATTGCTTTAAACAAGTCCAATGAGCGTCCCAAAATGGCCGGCCTGCCTGCTTTCATCCATCAATTGTTCTAAATTTTTCATTACCTAATGAGCTGAGGTGGAGTCTTAGCCAGTGGTACCATCAGGGAGGTGTGTAAAGCAGTTTAGGCTAGACAGCCAATCAGCTGCCAGCTTCCATCTGTCAATCAAATACAGCAGCCAATCAGAAAGCTGCCCATTGATCAGCAGGCCCTTTATGACATCACAGACAGACCCTCAGAACTATCTGTGCATGTCTAATGGCTGGCTTTCAGTTGGGCGGGTGGGTGGCAGAGGGAGGGGATGTCTGTCTCGTTTCTCCTGAAAATTGCGGTTTTTCTGCGTTTACGGGAAAAGTTGAGGTCCGACGCGCAAAAGTGGGGTATCGTAGAAATCACCTTTTAAAGACGCACATTTATTGCCCCCCAAAAATGGGCATTTCAAATGAGAAATAAGTCCAATGAACAAAATAGAGTGAATAAGTATGTATTTTAGGGGTGAGTTAGCAGGTTATTGGGGAAGTAAGTCCTGATATTTTTGGAGGTTGCAGGGGCAACTACACCATTCAAAAAAAGGAAGGCTTTAGCATATGCAGTTAGGCCCCGTAGGATGATTTTAGCTAAAAAGTGCCCCAAACACTCAAACGGGCTTGTATCTGGGAAGGGAAAATATGGGAAACATGACTTAGACACCAAATGATTCACTGTATGCCATGTTTCCAAATTTTTATGCACAGTGGTTACAGCATGAAGCGAATGCATGTGAAAATACAAAGGTGCATTGCATTAAACAAGTCCAATGAGCGTCCCAAAATGGCCGGCCTGCCTGCTTTCATCCATCAATTGTTCTATATTTTTCATTACCCAATGAGCTGAGGTGGAATCTTAGCCAGTGGTACCATCAGGGAGGTGTGTAAAGCACTTTAGGCTAGACAGCCAATCAGCTGCCAGCTTCCATCTGTCAATCAAATACAGCAGCCAATCAGAAAGCTGCCCATTGATCAGCAGGCCCTTTATGACATCACAGACAGACCCTCAGAACTATCTGTGCATTTCTAACGGCTGGCTGTCAGTTGGGCGGGTGGGTGGCAGAGAAAGGGGATGTCTGTCTCGTTTCTCCTGAAAATTGCGTTTTTTCTGCGTTTACGGGAAAAGTTGAGGTCCGACGCGCAAAAGTGGGGTATCGTAGAAATCACCTTTTAAAGACGCACATTTCTGGCCCCCCAAAAATGGGCATTTCAAATGAGAAATGAGTCCAATGAACAAAATAGGGTGAATAAGTATGTATTTCAGGGGTGAGTTAGCAGGTTATTGGGGAAGTAAGTCCTGATATTTTTGGAGGTTGCAGGGGCCACTACACCATTCAAAATAGGCAGGCTTTAGCATATGCAGTTAGGCCCCGTAGGATGATTTTAGCTAAAAAGTGCCCCAAACACTCAAACGGGCTTGTATCTGGGAAGGGAAAATATGGGAAACATGACTTAGACACCAAATGATACACTGTATGCCATGTTTCCAAATTTTTATGCACAGTGGTTACAGCATGAAGCGAATGCATGTGAATATACAAAGGTGCATTGCATTAAACAAGTCCACTGAGCGTCCCAAAATGGCCGGCCTGCCTGCTTTCATCCATCAATTGTTCTAAATTTTTCATTACCCAATGAGCTGAGGTGGAGTCTTAGCCAGTGGTACCATCAGGGAGGTGTGTAAAGCAGTTTAGGCTAGACAGCCAATCAGCTGCCAGCTTCCATCTGTCAATCAAATACAGCAGCCAATCAGAAAGCTGCCCATTGATCAGCAGGCCCTTTATGACATCACAGACAGACCCTCAGAACTATCTGTGCATGTCTAATGGCTGGCTTTCAGTTGGGCGGGTGGGTGGCAGAGGGAGGGGATGTCTGTCTCGTTTCTCCTGAAAATTGCGGTTTTTCTGCGTTTACGGGAAAAGTTGAGGTCCGACGCGCAAAAGTGGGGTATCGTAGAAATCACCTTTTAAAGACGCACATTTATTGCCCCCCAAAAATGGGCATTTCAAATGAGAAATAAGTCCAATGAACAAAATAGAGTGAATAAGTATGTATTTTAGGGGTGAGTTAGCAGGTTATTGGGGAAGTAAGTCCTGATATTTTTGGAGGTTGCAGGGGCAACTACACCATTCAAAAAAAGGAATGCTTTAGCATATGCAGTTAGGCCCCGTAGGATGATTTTAGCTAAAAAGTGCCCCAAACACTCAAACGGGCTTGTATCTGGGAAGGGAAAATATGGGAAACATGACTTAGACACCAAATGATTCACTGTATGCCATGTTTCCAAATTTTTATGCACAGTGGTTACAGCATGAAGCGAATGCATGTGAAAATACAAAGGTGCATTGCATTAAACAAGTCCAATGAGCGTCCCAAAATGGCCGGCCTGCCTGCTTTCATCCATCAATTGTTCTATATTTTTCATTACCCAATGAGCTGAGGTGGAATCTTAGCCAGTGGTACCATCAGGGAGGTGTGTAAAGCACTTTAGGCTAGACAGCCAATCAGCTGCCAGCTTCCATCTGTCAATCAAATACAGCAGCCAATCAGAAAGCTGCCCATTGATCAGAGGGCCCTTTATGACATCATAGACAGACCCTCAGAACTATCTGTGCATGTCTAATGGCTGGCTATCAGTTGGGCGGGTGGGTGGCAGAGGGAGGGGATGTCTGTCTCGTTTCTCATGAAAATTGCGTTTTTTCTGCGTTTACGGGAAAAGTTGAGGTCCGACGCGCAAAAGTGGGGTATCGTAGAAATCACCTTTTAAAGACACACATTTATGGCCCCCCAAAAATGGGCATTTCAAATGAGAAATAAGTCCAATGAACAAAATAGCGTGAATAAGTATGTATTTTAGGGGTGAGTTAGCAGGTTATTGGGGAAGTAAGTCCTGATATTTTTGGAGGTTGCAGAGGCCACTACACCATTCAAAATAGGCAGGCTTTAGCATATGCAGTTAGGCCCCGTAGGATGATTTTAGCTAAAAAGTGCCCCAAACACTCAAACAGGCTTGTATCTGGGAAGGGAAAATATGGGAAACATAACTTAGACACCAAATGATACACTGTATGCCATGTTTCCAAATTTTTATGCACAGTGGTTACAGCATGAAGCGAATGCATGTGAAAATACAAAGGTGCATTGCATTAAACAAGTCCAATGAGCGTCCCAAAATGGCCGGCCTGCCTGCTTTCATCCATCAATTGTTCTATATTTTTCATTACCCAATGAGCTGAGGTGGAATCTTAGCCAGTGGTACCATCAGGGAGGTGTGTAAAGCACTTTAGGCTAGCCAGCCAATCAGCTGCCAGCTTCCATCTGTCAATCAAATACAGCAGCCAATCAGAAAGCTGCCCATTGATCAGCAGGCCCTTTATGACATCACAGACAGACCCTCAGAACTATCTGTGCATGTCTAATGGCTGGCTTTCAGTTGGGCGGGTGGGTGGCAGAGGGAGGGGATGTCTGTCTCGTTTCTCCTGAAAATTGCGGTTTTTCTGCGTTTACGGGAAAAGTTGAGGTCCGACGCGCAAAAGTGGGGTATCGTAGAAATCACCTTTTAAAGACGCACATTTCTGGCCCCCAAAAAATGGGCAATTCAAATGAGAAATGAGTCCAATTAACAAAATAGGGTGAATAAGTATGTATTTCAGGGGTGAGTTAGCAGGTGATTGGGGAAGTAAGTCCTGATATTTTTGGAGGTTGCAGGGGCCACTAGACCATTCAAAATAGGCAGGCTTTAGCATATGCAGTTAGGCCCCGTAGGATGATTTTAGCTAAAAAGTGCCCCAAACACTGAAACGGGCTAGTATCTGGGAAGGAAAAACATGGGAAACATGACTTAGACACCAAATGATACACTGTATGCCATGTTTCCAAATTTTTATGCACAGTGGTTACAGCATGAAGCGAATGCATGTGAAAATACAAAGGTGCATTGCTTTAAACAAGTCCAATATGCGTCCCAAAATGGCCGGCCTGCCTGCTTTCATTCATCAATTGTTCTAAATTTTTCATTACCTAATGAGCTGAGGTAGAGTCTTAGCCAGTGGTACCATCAGGGAGGTGTGTAAAGCAGTTTAGGCTAGACAGCCAATCAGCTGCCAGCTTCCATCTGTCAATCAAATACAGCAGCCAATCAGAAAGCTGCCCATTGATCAGAGGGCCCTTTATGACATCACAGACAGACCCTCAGAACTATCTGTGCATGTCTAATGGCTGGCTTTAAGTTGGGCGGGTGGGTGGCAGAGGGAGGGGATGTCTGTCTCGTTTCTCCTGAAAATTGCGTTTTTTCTGCGTTTACGGGAAAAGTTGAGGTCCGACGCGCAAAAGTGGGGTATCGTAGAAATCACCTTTTAAAGACGCACATTTATGGCCCCCCAAAAATGGGCATTTCAAATGAGAAATAAGTCTAATGAACAAAATAGAGTGAATAAGTATGTATTTTAGGGGTGAGTTAGCAGGTTATTGGGGAAGTAAGTCCTGATATTTTTGGAGGTTGCAGGGGCAACTACACCATTCAAAAAAAGGAAGGCTTTAGCATATGCAGTTAGGCCCCGTAGGATGATTTTAGCTAAAAAGTGCCCCAAACACTCAAACGGGCTTGTATCTGGGAAGGGAAAATATGGGAAACATGACTTAGACACCAAATGATTCACTGCATGCCATGTTTCCAAATTTTTATGCACAGTGGTTACAGCATGAAGCGAATGCATGTGAAAATACAAAGGTGCATTGCATTAAACAAGTCCAATGAGCGTCCCAAAATGGTCGGCCTGCCTGCTTTCATCCATCAATTGTTCTATATTTTTCATTACCCAATGAGCTGAGGTGGAATCTTAGCCAGTGGTACCATCAGGGAGGTGTGTAAAGCACTTTAGGCTAGACAGCCAATCAGCTGCCAGCTTCCATCTGTCAATCACATACAGCAGCCATTCAGAAAGCTGCCCATTGATCAGCAGGCCCTTTATGACATCACAGACAGACCCTCAGAACTATCTGTGCATGTCTAATGGCTGGCTTTCAGTTGGGCGGGTGGGTGGCAGCGGGAGGGGATGTCTGTCTCGTTTCTCCTGAAAATTGCGGTTTTTCTGCGTTTACGGGAAAAGTTGAGGTCCGACGCGCAAAAGTGGGGTATCGTAGAAATCACCTTTTAAAGACGCACATTTATGGCCCCCCAAAAATGGGCATTTCAAATGAGAAATAAGTCCAATGAACAAAATAGCGTGAATAAGTATGTATTTTAGGGGTGAGTTAGCAGGTTATTGGGGAAGTAAGTCCTGATATTTTTGGAGGTTGCAGGGGCAACTACACCATTCAAAAAAAGGAAGGCTTTAGCATATGCAGTTAGGCCCCGTAGGATGATTTTAGCTAAAAAGTGCCCCAAACACTCAAACGGGCTTGTATCTGGGAAGGGAAAATATGGGAAATATGACTTAGACACCAAATAATACACTGTATGCCATGTTTCCAAATTTTTATGCACAGTGGTTACAGCATGAAGCGAATGCATGTGAAAATACAAAGGTGCATTGCATTAAACAAGTCCAATGAGCGTCCCAAAATGGTCGGCCTGCCTGCTTTCATCCATCAATTGTTCTATATTTTTCATTACCCAATGAGCTGAGGTGGAATCTTAGCCAGTGGTACCATCAGGGAGGTGTGTAAAGCACTTTAGGCTAGACAGCCAATCAGCTGCCAGCTTCCATCTGTCAATCACATACAGCAGCCAATCAGAAAGCTGCCCATTGATCAGAGGGCCCTTTATGACATCACAGACAGACCCTCAGAACTATCTGTGCATGTCTAATGGCTGGCTATCAGTTGGGCGGGTGGGTGGCAGAGGGAGGGGATGTCTGTCTCGTTTCTCATGAAAATTGCGGTTTTTCTGCGTTTACGGGAAAAGTTGAGGTCCGACGTGCAAAAGTGGGGTATCGTAGAAATCACCTTTTAAAGACACACATTTATGGCCCCCCAAAAATGGGCATTTCAAATGAGAAATAAGTCCAATGAACAAAATAGCGTGAATAAGTATGTATTTTAGGGGTGAGTTAGCAGGTTATTGGGGAAGTAAGTCCTGATATTTTTGGAGGTTGCAGAGGCCACTACACCATTGAAAATAGGCAGGCTTTAGCATATGCAGTTAGGCCCCGTAGGATGATTTTAGCTAAAAAGTGCCCCAAACACTCAAACGGGCTTGTATCTGGGAAGGGAAAATATGGGAAACATGACTTAGACACCAAATGATACACTGTATGCCATGTTTCCAAATTTTTATGCACAGTGGTTACAGCATGAAGCGAATGCATGTGAAAATACAAAGGTGCATTGCATTAAACAAGTCCAATGAGCGTCCCAAAATGGCCGGCCTGCCTGCTTTCATCCATCAATTGTTCTATATTTTTCATTACCCAATGAGCTGAGGTGGAATCTTAGCCAGTGGTACCATCAGGGAGGTGTGTAAAGCACTTTAGGCTAGACAGCCAATCAGCTGCCAGCTTCCATCTGTCAATCAAATACAGCAGCCAATCAGAAAGCTGCCCATTGATCAGCAGGCCCTTTATGACATCACAGACAGACCCTCAGAACTATCTGTGCATGTCTAATGGCTGGCTTTCAGTTGGGCGGGTGGGTGGCAGAGGGAGGGGATGTCTGTCTCGTTTCTCCTGAAAATTGCGGTTTTTCTGCGTTTACGGGAAAAGTTTAGGTCCGACGCGCAAAAGTGGGGTATCGTAGAAATCACCTTTTAAAGACGCACATTTCTGGCCCCCCAAAAATGGGCATTTCAAATGAGAAATGAGTCCAATGAACAAAATAGGGTGAATAAGTATGTATTTCAGGGGTGAGTTAGCAGGTGATTGGGGAAGTAAGTCCTGATATTTTTGGAGGTTGCAGGGGCCACTAGACCATTCAAAATAGGCAGGCTTTAGCATATGCAGTTAGGCCCCGTAGGATGATTTTAGCTAAAAAGTGCCCCAAACACTGAAACGGGCTAGTATCTGGGAAGGAAAAACATGGGAAACATGACTTAGACACCAAATGATACACTGTATGCCATGTTTCCAAATTTTTATGCACAGTGGTTACAGCATGAAGCGAATGCATGTGAAAATACAAAGGTGCATTGCTTTAAACAAGTCCAATGAGCGTCCCAAAATGGCCGGCCTGCCTGCTTTCATCCATCAATTGTTCTAAATTTTTCATTACCTAATGAGCTGAGGTGGAGTCTTAGCCAGTGGTACCATCAGGGAGGTGTGTAAAGCAGTTTAGGCTAGACAGCCAATCAGCTGCCAGCTTCCATCTGTCAATCAAATACAGCAGCCAATCAGAAAGCTGCCCATTGATCAGCAGGCCCTTTATGACATCACAGACAGACCCTCAGAACTATCTGTGCATGTCTAATGGCTGGCTTTCAGTTGGGCGGGTGGGTGGCAGAGGGAGGGGATGTCTGTCTCGTTTCTCCTGAAAATTGCGGTTTTTCTGCGTTTACGGGAAAAGTTGAGGTCCGACGCGCAAAAGTGGGGTATCGTAGAAATCACCTTTTAAAGACGCACATTTATTGCCCCCCAAAAATGGGCATTTCAAATGAGAAATAAGTCCAATGAACAAAATAGAGTGAATAAGTATGTATTTTAGGGGTGAGTTAGCAGGTTATTGGGGAAGTAAGTCCTGATATTTTTGGAGGTTGCAGGGGCAACTACACCATTCAAAAAAAGGAAGGCTTTAGCATATGCAGTTAGGCCCCGTAGGATGATTTTAGCTAAAAAGTGCCCCAAACACTCAAACGGGCTTGTATCTGGGAAGGGAAAATATGGGAAACATGACTTAGACACCAAATGATTCACTGTATGCCATGTTTCCAAATTTTTATGCACAGTGGTTACAGCATGAAGCGAATGCATGTGAAAATACAAAGGTGCATTGCATTAAACAAGTCCAATGAGCGTCCCAAAATGGCCGGCCTGCCTGCTTTCATCCATCAATTGTTCTATATTTTTCATTACCCAATGAGCTGAGGTGGAATCTTAGCCAGTGGTACCATCAGGGAGGTGTGTAAAGCACTTTAGGCTAGACAGCCAATCAGCTGCCAGCTTCCATCTGTCAATCAAATACAGCAGCCAATCAGAAAGCTGCCCATTGATCAGCAGGCCCTTTATGACATCACAGACAGACCCTCAGAACTATCTGTGCATGTCTAACGGCTGGCTGTCAGTTGGGCGGGTGGGTGGCAGAGAAAGGGGATGTCTGTCTCGTTTCTCCTGAAAATTGCGGTTTTTCTGCGTTTACGGGAAAAGTTGAGGTCCGACGCGCAAAAGTGGGGTATCGTAGAAATCACCTTTTAAAGACGCACATTTCTGGCCCCCCAAAAATGGGCATTTCAAATGAGAAATAAGTCCAATGAACAAAATAGGGTGAATAAGTATGTATTTCAGGGGTGAGTTAGCAGGTTATTGGGGAAGTAAGTCCTGATATTTTTGGAGGTTGCAGGGGCCACTACACCATTCAAAATAGGCAGGCTTTAGCATATGCAGTTAGGCCCCGTAGGATGATTTTAGCTAAAAAGTGCCCCAAACACTCAAACGGGCTTGTATCTGGGAAGGGAAAATATGGGAAACATGACTTAGACACCAAATGATACACTGTATGCCATGTTTCCAAATTTTTATGCACAGTGGTTACAGCATGAAGCGAATGCATGTGAATATACAAAGGTGCATTGCATTAAACAAGTCCACTGAGCGTCCCAAAATGGCCGGCCTGCCTGCTTTCATCCATCAATTGTTCTAAATTTTTCATTACCCAATGAGCTGAGGTGGAGTCTTAGCCAGTGGTACCATCAGGGAGGTGTGTAAAGCACTTTAGGCTAGACAGCCAATCAGCTGCCAGCTTCCATCTGTCAATCAAATACAGCAGCCAATCAGAAAGCTGCCCATTGATCAGCAGGCCCTTTATGACATCACAGACAGACCCTCAGAACTATCTGTGCATGTCTAATGGCTGGCTGTCAGTTGGGCGGGTGGGTGGCAGAGGGAGGGGATGTCTGTCTCGTTTCTCCTGAAAATTGCGGTTTTTCTGCGTTTACGGGAAAAGTTGAGGTCCGACGCGCAAAAGTGGGGTATCGTAGAAATCACCTTTTAAAGACGCACATTTATGGCCCCCCAAAAATGGGCATTTCAAATGAGAAATAAGTCCAATGAACAAAATAGCGTGAATAAGTATGTATTTTAGGGGTGAGTTAGCAGGTTATTGGGGAAGTAAGTCCTGATATTTTTGGAGGTTGCAGGGGCAACTACACCATTCAAAAAAAGGAAGGCTTTAGCATATGCAGTTAGGCCCCTTAGGATGATTTTAGCTAAAAGGTGCCCCAAACACTCAAACGGGCTTGTATCTGGGAAGGGAAAATATGGGAAACATGACTTAGACACCAAATGATACACTGTATGCCATGTTTCCAAATTTTTATGCACAGTGGTTACAGCATGAAGCGAATGCATGTGAAAATACAAAGGTGCATTGCATTAAACAAGTCCAATGAGCGTCCCAAAATGGCCGGCCTGCCTGCTTTCATCCATCAATTGTTCTATATTTTTCATTACCCAATGAGCTGAGGTGGAATCTTAGCCAGTGGTACCATCAGGGAGGTGTGTAAAGCAGTTTAGGCTAGACAGCCAATCAGCTGCCAGCTTCCATCTGTCAATCAAATACAGCAGCCAATCAGAAAGCTGCCCATTGATCAGAGGGCCCTTTATGACATCACAGACAGACCCTCAGAACTATCTGTGCATGTCTAATGGCTGGCTATCAGTTGGGCGGGTGGGTGGCAGAGGGAGGGGATGTCTGTCTCGTTTCTCATGAAAATTGCGGTTTTTCTGCGTTTACGGGAAAAGTTGAGGTCCGACGTGCAAAAGTGGGGTATCGTAGAAATCACCTTTTAAAGACACACATTTATGGCCCCCCAAAAATGGGCATTTCAAATGAGAAATAAGTCCAATGAACAAAATAGCGTGAATAAGTATGTATTTTAGGGGTGAGTTAGCAGGTTATTGGGGAAGTAAGTCCTGATATTTTTGGAGGTTGCAGAGGCCACTACACCATTCAAAATAGGCAGGCTTTAGCATATGCAGTTAGGCCCTGTAGGATGATTTTAGCTAAAAAGTGCCCCAAACACTCAAACGGGCTTGTATCTGGGAAGGGAAAATATGGGAAACATGACTTAGACACCAAATGATACACTGTATGCCATGTTTCCAAATTTTTATGCACAGTGGTTACAGCATGAAGCGAATGCATGTGAAAATACAAAGGTGCATTGCATTAAACAAGTCCAATGAGCGTCCCAAAATGGCCGGCCTGCCTGCTTTCATCCATCAATTGTTTATATTTTTCATTACCCAATGAGCTGAGGTGGAATCTTAGCCAGTGGTACCATCAGGGAGGTGTGTAAAGCACTTTAGGCTAGACAGCCAATCAGCTGCCAGCTTCCATCTGTCAATCAAATACAGCAGCCAATCAGAAAGCTGCCCATTGATCAGCAGGCCCTTTATGACATCACAGACAGACCCTCAGAACTATCTGTGCATGTCTAATGGCTGGCTTTCAGTTGGGCGGGTGGGTGGCAGAGGGAGGGGATGTCTGTCTCGTTTCTCCTGAAAATTGCGGTTTTTCTGCGTTTACGGGAAAAGTTGAGGTCCGACGCGCAAAAGTGGGGTATCGTAGAAATCACCTTTTAAAGACGCACATTTCTGGCCCCCAAAAAATGGGCAATTCAAATGAGAAATGAGTCCAATTAACAAAATAGGGTGAATAAGTATGTATTTCAGGGGTGAGTTAGCAGGTGATTGGGGAAGTAAGTCCTGATATTTTTGGAGGTTGCAGGGGCCACTAGACCATTCAAAATAGGCAGGCTTTAGCATATGCAGTTAGGCCCCGTAGGATGATTTTAGCTAAAAAGTGCCCCAAACACTGAAACGGGCTAGTATCTGGGAAGGAAAAACATGGGAACATGACTTAGACACCAAATGATACACTGTATGCCATGTTTCCAAATTTTTATGCACAGTGGTTACAGCATGAAGCGAATGCATGTGAAAATACAAAGGTGCATTGCTTTAAACAAGTCCAATGAGCGTCCCAAAATGGCCGGCCTGCCTGCTTTCATCCATCAATTGTTCTAAATTTTTCATTACCTAATGAGCTGAGGTGGAGTCTTAGCCAGTGGTACCATCAGGGAGGTGTGTAAAGCAGTTTAGGCTAGACAGCCAATCAGCTGCCAGCTTCCATCTGTCAATCAAATACAGCAGCCAATCAGAAAGCTGCCCATTGATCAGCAGGCCCTTTATGACATCACAGACAGACCCTCAGAACTATCTGTGCATGTCTAATGGCTGGCTTTCAGTTGGGCGGGTGGGTGGCAGAGGGAGGGGATGTCTGTCTCGTTTCTCCTGAAAATTGCGGTTTTTCTGCGTTTACGGGAAAAGTTGAGGTCCGACGCGCAAAAGTGGGGTATCGTAGAAATCACCTTTTAAAGACGCACATTTATTGCCCCCCAAAAATGGGCATTTCAAATGAGAAATAAGTCCAATGAACAAAATAGCGTGAATAAGTATGTATTTTAGGGGTGAGTTAGCAGGTTATTGGGGAAGTAAGTCCTGATATTTTTGGAGGTTGCAGGGGCAACTACACCATTCAAAAAAAGGAAGGCTTTAGCATATGCAGTTAGGCCCCGTAGGATGATTTTAGCTAAAAAGTGCCCCAAACACTCAAACGGGCTTGTATCTGGGAAGGGAAAATATGGGAAATATGACTTAGACACCAAATAATACACTGTATGCCATGTTTCCAAATTTTTATGCACAGTGGTTACAGCATGAAGCGAATGCATGTGAAAATACAAAGGTGCATTGCATTAAACAAGTCCAATGAGCGTCCCAAAATGGTCGGCCTGCCTGCTTTCATCCATCAATTGTTCTATATTTTTCATTACCCAATGAGCTGAGGTGGAATCTTAGCCAGTGGTACCATCAGGGAGGTGTGTAAAGCACTTTAGGCTAGACAGCCAATCAGCTGCCAGCTTCCATCTGTCAATCACATACAGCAGCCAATCAGAAAGCTGCCCATTGATCAGAGGGCCCTTTATGACATCACAGACAGACCCTCAGAACTATCTGTGCATGTCTAATGGCTGGCTATCAGTTGGGCGGGTGGGTGGCAGAGGGAGGGGATGTCTGTCTCGTTTCTCATGAAAATTGCGGTTTTTCTGCGTTTACGGGAAAAGTTGAGGTCCGACGTGCAAAAGTGGGGTATCGTAGAAATCACCTTTTAAAGACACACATTTATGGCCCCCCAAAAATGGGCATTTCAAATGAGAAATAAGTCCAATGAACAAAATAGCGTGAATAAGTATGTATTTTAGGGGTGAGTTAGCAGGTTATTGGGGAAGTAAGTCCTGATATTTTTGGAGGTTGCAGAGGCCACTACACCATTGAAAATAGGCAGGCTTTAGCATATGCAGTTAGGCCCCGTAGGATGATTTTAGCTAAAAAGTGCCCCAAACACTCAAACGGGCTTGTATCTGGGAAGGGAAAATATGGGAAACATGACTTAGACACCAAATGATACACTGTATGCCATGTTTCCAAATTTTTATGCACAGTGGTTACAGCATGAAGCGAATGCATGTGAAAATACAAAGGTGCATTGCATTAAACAAGTCCAATGAGCGTCCCAAAATGGCCGGCCTGCCTGCTTTCATCCATCAATTGTTCTATATTTTTCATTACCCAATGAGCTGAGGTGGAATCTTAGCCAGTGGTACCATCAGGGAGGTGTGTAAAGCACTTTAGGCTAGACAGCCAATCAGCTGCCAGCTTCCATCTGTCAATCAAATACAGCAGCCAATCAGAAAGCTGCCCATTGATCAGCAGGCCCTTTATGACATCACAGACAGACCCTCAGAACTATCTGTGCATGTCTAATGGCTGGCTTTCAGTTGGGCGGGTGGGTGGCAGAGGGAGGGGATGTCTGTCTCGTTTCTCCTGAAAATTGCGGTTTTTCTGCGTTTACGGGAAAAGTTTAGGTCCGACGCGCAAAAGTGGGGTATCGTAGAAATCACCTTTTAAAGACGCACATTTCTGGCCCCCCAAAAATGGGCATTTCAAATGAGAAATGAGTCCAATGAACAAAATAGGGTGAATAAGTATGTATTTCAGGGGTGAGTTAGCAGGTGATTGGGGAAGTAAGTCCTGATATTTTTGGAGGTTGCAGGGGCCACTAGACCATTCAAAATAGGCAGGCTTTAGCATATGCAGTTAGGCCCCGTAGGATGATTTTAGCTAAAAAGTGCCCCAAACACTGAAACGGGCTAGTATCTGGGAAGGAAAAACATGGGAAACATGACTTAGACACCAAATGATACACTGTATGCCATGTTTCCAAATTTTTATGCACAGTGGTTACAGCATGAAGCGAATGCATGTGAAAATACAAAGGTGCATTGCTTTAAACAAGTCCAATGAGCGTCCCAAAATGGCCGGCCTGCCTGCTTTCATCCATCAATTGTTCTAAATTTTTCATTACCTAATGAGCTGAGGTGGAGTCTTAGCCAGTGGTACCATCAGGGAGGTGTGTAAAGCAGTTTAGGCTAGACAGCCAATCAGCTGCCAGCTTCCATCTGTCAATCAAATACAGCAGCCAATCAGAAAGCTGCCCATTGATCAGCAGGCCCTTTATGACATCACAGACAGACCCTCAGAACTATCTGTGCATGTCTAATGGCTGGCTTTCAGTTGGGCGGGTGGGTGGCAGAGGGAGGGGATGTCTGTCTCGTTTCTCCTGAAAATTGCGGTTTTTCTGCGTTTACGGGAAAAGTTGAGGTCCGACGCGCAAAAGTGGGGTATCGTAGAAATCACCTTTTAAAGACGCACATTTATTGCCCCCCAAAAATGGGCATTTCAAATGAGAAATAAGTCCAATGAACAAAATAGAGTGAATAAGTATGTATTTTAGGGGTGAGTTAGCAGGTTATTGGGGAAGTAAGTCCTGATATTTTTGGAGGTTGCAGGGGCAACTACACCATTCAAAAAAAGGAAGGCTTTAGCATATGCAGTTAGGCCCCGTAGGATGATTTTAGCTAAAAAGTGCCCCAAACACTCAAACGGGCTTGTATCTGGGAAGGGAAAATATGGGAAACATGACTTAGACACCAAATGATTCACTGTATGCCATGTTTCCAAATTTTTATGCACAGTGGTTACAGCATGAAGCGAATGCATGTGAAAATACAAAGGTGCATTGCATTAAACAAGTCCAATGAGCGTCCCAAAATGGCCGGCCTGCCTGCTTTCATCCATCAATTGTTCTATATTTTTCATTACCCAATGAGCTGAGGTGGAATCTTAGCCAGTGGTACCATCAGGGAGGTGTGTAAAGCACTTTAGGCTAGACAGCCAATCAGCTGCCAGCTTCCATCTGTCAATCAAATACAGCAGCCAATCAGAAAGCTGCCCATTGATCAGCAGGCCCTTTATGACATCACAGACAGACCCTCAGAACTATCTGTGCATGTCTAACGGCTGGCTGTCAGTTGGGCGGGTGGGTGGCAGAGAAAGGGGATGTCTGTCTCGTTTCTCCTGAAAATTGCGGTTTTTCTGCGTTTACGGGAAAAGTTGAGGTCCGACGCGCAAAAGTGGGGTATCGTAGAAATCACCTTTTAAAGACGCACATTTCTGGCCCCCCAAAAATGGGCATTTCAAATGAGAAATGAGTCCAATGAACAAAATAGGGTGAATAAGTATGTATTTCAGGGGTGAGTTAGCAGGTTATTGGGGAAGTAAGTCCTGATATTTTTGGAGGTTGCAGGGGCCACTACACCATTCAAAATAGGCAGGCTTTAGCATATGCAGTTAGGCCCCGTAGGATGATTTTAGCTAAAAAGTGCCCCAAACACTCAAACGGGCTTGTATCTGGGAAGGGAAAATATGGGAAACATGACTTAGACACCAAATGATACACTGTATGCCATGTTTCCAAATTTTTATGCACAGTGGTTACAGCATGAAGCGAATGCATGTGAATATACAAAGGTGCATTGCATTAAACAAGTCCACTGAGCGTCCCAAAATGGCCGGCCTGCCTGCTTTCATCCATCAATTGTTCTAAATTTTTCATTACCCAATGAGCTGAGGTGGAGTCTTAGCCAGTGGTACCATCAGGGAGGTGTGTAAAGCACTTTAGGCTAGACAGCCAATCAGCTGCCAGCTTCCATCTGTCAATCAAATACAGCAGCCAATCAGAAAGCTGCCCATTGATCAGCAGGCCCTTTATGACATCACAGACAGACCCTCAGAACTATCTGTGCATGTCTAATGGCTGGCTGTCAGTTGGGCGGGTGGGTGGCAGAGGGAGGGGATGTCTGTCTCGTTTCTCCTGAAAATTGCGGTTTTTCTGCGTTTACGGGAAAAGTTGAGGTCCGACGCGCAAAAGTGGGGTATCGTAGAAATCACCTTTTAAAGACGCACATTTATGGCCCCCCAAAAATGGGCATTTCAAATGAGAAATAAGTCCAATGAACAAAATAGCGTGAATAAGTATGTATTTTAGGGGTGAGTTAGCAGGTTATTGGGGAAGTAAGTCCTGATATTTTTGGAGGTTGCAGGGGCAACTACACCATTCAAAAAAAGGAAGGCTTTAGCATATGCAGTTAGGCCCCTTAGGATGATTTTAGCTAAAAGGTGCCCCAAACACTCAAACGGGCTTGTATCTGGGAAGGGAAAATATGGGAAACATGACTTAGACACCAAATGATACACTGTATGCCATGTTTCCAAATTTTTATGCACAGTGGTTACAGCATGAAGCGAATGCATGTGAAAATACAAAGGTGCATTGCATTAAACAAGTCCAATGAGCGTCCCAAAATGGCCGGCCTGCCTGCTTTCATCCATCAATTGTTCTATATTTTTCATTACCCAATGAGCTGAGGTGGAATCTTAGCCAGTGGTACCATCAGGGAGGTGTGTAAAGCAGTTTAGGCTAGACAGCCAATCAGCTGCCAGCTTCCATCTGTCAATCAAATACAGCAGCCAATCAGAAAGCTGCCCATTGATCAGAGGGCCCTTTATGACATCACAGACAGACCCTCAGAACTATCTGTGCATGTCTAATGGCTGGCTATCAGTTGGGCGGGTGGGTGGCAGAGGGAGGGGATGTCTGTCTCGTTTCTCATGAAAATTGCGGTTTTTCTGCGTTTACGGGAAAAGTTGAGGTCCGACGTGCAAAAGTGGGGTATCGTAGAAATCACCTTTTAAAGACACACATTTATGGCCCCCCAAAAATGGGCATTTCAAATGAGAAATAAGTCCAATGAACAAAATAGCGTGAATAAGTATGTATTTTAGGGGTGAGTTAGCAGGTTATTGGGGAAGTAAGTCCTGATATTTTTGGAGGTTGCAGAGGCCACTACACCATTCAAAATAGGCAGGCTTTAGCATATGCAGTTAGGCCCTGTAGGATGATTTTAGCTAAAAAGTGCCCCAAACACTCAAACGGGCTTGTATCTGGGAAGGGAAAATATGGGAAACATGACTTAGACACCAAATGATACACTGTATGCCATGTTTCCAAATTTTTATGCACAGTGGTTACAGCATGAAGCGAATGCATGTGAAAATACAAAGGTGCATTGCATTAAACAAGTCCAATGAGCGTCCCAAAATGGCCGGCCTGCCTGCTTTCATCCATCAATTGTTTATATTTTTCATTACCCAATGAGCTGAGGTGGAATCTTAGCCAGTGGTACCATCAGGGAGGTGTGTAAAGCACTTTAGGCTAGACAGCCAATCAGCTGCCAGCTTCCATCTGTCAATCAAATACAGCAGCCAATCAGAAAGCTGCCCATTGATCAGCAGGCCCTTTATGACATCACAGACAGACCCTCAGAACTATCTGTGCATGTCTAATGGCTGGCTTTCAGTTGGGCGGGTGGGTGGCAGAGGGAGGGGATGTCTGTCTCGTTTCTCCTGAAAATTGCGGTTTTTCTGCGTTTACGGGAAAAGTTGAGGTCCGACGCGCAAAAGTGGGGTATCGTAGAAATCACCTTTTAAAGACGCACATTTCTGGCCCCCAAAAAATGGGCAATTCAAATGAGAAATGAGTCCAATTAACAAAATAGGGTGAATAAGTATGTATTTCAGGGGTGAGTTAGCAGGTGATTGGGGAAGTAAGTCCTGATATTTTTGGAGGTTGCAGGGGCCACTAGACCATTCAAAATAGGCAGGCTTTAGCATATGCAGTTAGGCCCCGTAGGATGATTTTAGCTAAAAAGTGCCCCAAACACTGAAACGGGCTAGTATCTGGGAAGGAAAAACATGGGAACATGACTTAGACACCAAATGATACACTGTATGCCATGTTTCCAAATTTTTATGCACAGTGGTTACAGCATGAAGCGAATGCATGTGAAAATACAAAGGTGCATTGCTTTAAACAAGTCCAATGAGCGTCCCAAAATGGCCGGCCTGCCTGCTTTCATCCATCAATTGTTCTAAATTTTTCATTACCTAATGAGCTGAGGTGGAGTCTTAGCCAGTGGTACCATCAGGGAGGTGTGTAAAGCAGTTTAGGCTAGACAGCCAATCAGCTGCCAGCTTCCATCTGTCAATCAAATACAGCAGCCAATCAGAAAGCTGCCCATTGATCAGCAGGCCCTTTATGACATCACAGACAGACCCTCAGAACTATCTGTGCATGTCTAATGGCTGGCTTTCAGTTGGGCGGGTGGGTGGCAGAGGGAGGGGATGTCTGTCTCGTTTCTCCTGAAAATTGCGGTTTTTCTGCGTTTACGGGAAAAGTTGAGGTCCGACGCGCAAAAGTGGGGTATCGTAGAAATCACCTTTTAAAGACGCACATTTATTGCCCCCCAAAAATGGGCATTTCAAATGAGAAATAAGTCCAATGAACAAAATAGGGTGAATAAGTATGTATTTTAGGGGTGAGTTAGCAGGTTATTGGGGAAGTAAGTCCTGATATTTTTGGAGGTTGCAGGGGCAACTACACCATTAAAAAAAAGGAAGGCTTTAGCATATGCAGTTAGGCCCCGTAGGATGATTTTAGCTAAAAAGTGCCCCAAACACTCAAACGGGCTTGTATCTGGGAAGGGAAAATATGGGAAACATGACTTAGACACCAAATGATTCACTGTATGCCATGTTTCCAAATTTTTATGCACAGTGGTTACAGCATGAAGCGAATGCATGTGAAAATACAAAGGTGCATTGCATTAAACAAGTCCAATGAGCGTCCCAAAATGGCCGGCCTGCCTGCTTTCATCCATCAATTGTTCTATATTTTTCATTACCCAATGAGCTGAGGTGGAATCTTAGCCAGTGGTACCATCAGGGAGGTGTGTAAAGCACTTTAGGCTAGACAGCCAATCAGCTGCCAGCTTCCATCTGTCAATCAAATACAGCAGCCAATCAGAAAGCTGCCCATTGATCAGCAGGCCCTTTATGACATCACAGACAGACCCTCAGAACTATCTGTGCATGTCTAACGGCTGGCTGTCAGTTGGGCGGGTGGGTGGCAGAGAAAGGGGATGTCTGTCTCGTTTCTCCTGAAAATTGCGGTTTTTCTGCGTTTACGGGAAAAGTTGAGGTCCGACGCGCAAAAGTGGGGTATCGTAGAAATCACCTTTTAAAGATGCACATTTCTGGCCCCCCAAAAATGGGCATTTCAAATGAGAAATGAGTCCAATGAACAAAATAGGGTGAATAAGTATGTATTTCAGGGGTGAGTTAGCAGGTTATTGGGGAAGTAAGTCCTGATATTTTTGGAGGTTGCAGGGGCCACTACACCATTCAAAATAGGCAGGCTTTAGCATATGCAGTTAGGCCCCGTAGGATGATTTTAGCTAAAAAGTGCCCCAAACACTCAAACGGGCTTGTATCTGGGAAGGGAAAATATGGGAAACATGACTTAGACACCAAATGATACACTGTATGCCATGTTTCCAAATTTTTATGCACAGTGGTTACAGCATGAAGCGAATGCATGTGAATATACAAAGGTGCATTGCATTAAACAAGTCCACTGAGCGTCCCAAAATGGCCGGCCTGCCTGCTTTCATCCATCAATTGTTCTAAATTTTTCATTACCCAATGAGCTGAGGTGGAGTCTTAGCCAGTGGTACCATCAGGGAGGTGTGTAAAGCACTTTAGGCTAGACAGCCAATCAGCTGCCAGCTTCCATCTGTCAATCAAATACAGCAGCCAATCAGAAAGCTGCCCATTGATCAGCAGGCCCTTTATGACATCACAGACAGACCCTCAGAACTATCTGTGCATGTCTAATGGCTGGCTGTCAGTTGGGCGGGTGGGTGACAGAGGGAGGGGATGTCTGTCTCGTTTCTCCTGAAAATTGCGGTTTTTCTGCGTTTACGGGAAAAGTTGAGGTCCGACGCGCAAAAGTGGGGTATCGTAGAAATCACCTTTTAAAGACGCACATTTATGGCCCCCCAAAAATGGGCATTTCAAATGAGAAATAAGTCCAATGAACAAAATAGCGTGAATAAGTATGTATTTTAGGGGTGAGTTAGCAGGTTATTGGGGAAGTAAGTCCTGATATTTTTGGAGGTTGCAGGGGCAACTACACCATTCAAAAAAAGGAAGGCTTTAGCATATGCAGTTAGGCCCCTTAGGATGATTTTAGCTAAAAAGTGCCCCAAACACTCAAACGGGCTTGTATCTGGGAAGGGAAAATATGGGAAACATGACTTAGACACCAAATGATACACTGTATGCCATGTTTCCAAATTTTTATGCACAGTGGTTACAGCATGAAGCGAATGCATGTGAAAATACAAAGGTGCATTGCATTAAACAAGTCCAATGAGCGTCCCAAAATGGCCGGCCTGCCTGCTTTCATCCATCAATTGTTCTATATTTTTCATTACCCAATGAGCTGAGGTGGAATCTTAGCCAGTGGTACCATCAGGGAGGTGTGTAAAGCACTTTAGGCTAGACAGCCATTCAGCTGCCAGCTTCCATCTGTCAATCAAATACAGCAGCCAATCAGAAAGCTGCCCATTGATCAGCAGGCCCTTTATGACATCACAGACAGACCCTCAGAACTATCTGTGCATGTCTAATGGCTGGCTTTCAGTTGGGCGGATGGGTGGCAGAGGGAGGGGATGTCTGTCTCGTTTCTCCTGAAAATTGCGGTTTTTCTGCGTTTACGGGAAAAGTTGAGGTCCGACGCGCAAAAGTGGGTTTCGTAGAAATCACCTTTTAAAGACGCACATTTCTGGCCCCCAAAAAATGGGCAAATCAAATGAAAAATGAGACCAATTAACAAAATAGTGTGAATAAGTATGTATTTCAGGGGTGAGTTAGCAGGTTATTGGTTAAGTAAATACTGATATTTTTGGAGGTTGCAGGGGCAACTACACCATTCAAAATAGGCAGGCTTTAGCATATGCAGTTAGGCCCTGTAGGATGATTTTAGCTAAAAAATGCCCCAAACACTCAAACGGGCTTGTATCTGGGAAGGGAAAATATGGGAAATATGACTTAGACACCAAATAATACACTGTATGCCATGTTTCTAAATTTTTATGCACAGTGGTTACAGCATGAAGCGAATGCATGTGAAAATACAAAGGTGCATTGCATTAAACAAGTCCAATGAGCGTCCCAAAATGGCCGGCCTGCCTGCTTTCATCCATCAATTGTTCTAAATTTTTCATTACCCAATGAGCTGAGGTGGAGTCTTAGCCAATGGTGCCATCAGGGAGGTGTGTAAAGCACTTTAGGCTAAACAGCCAATCAGCTGCCAGCTTCCATCTGTCAATCAAATACAGCAGCCAATCAGAAAGCTGCCCATTGATCAGCAGGCCCTTTATGACATCACAGACAGACCCTCAGAATTATCTGTGCATGTCTAATGGCTGGCTTTCAGTTGGGCGGGTGGGTGGCAGAGGGAGGGGATGTCTGTCTCGTTTCTCCTGAAAATTGCGGTTTTTCTGCGTTTACGGGAAAAGTTGAGGTCCGACGCGCAAAAGTGGGGTATCGTAGAAATCACCTTTTATAGACGCACATTTCTGGCCCCCAAAAAATGGGCAATTCAAATGAGAAATGAGTCCAATTAACAAAATAGGGTGAATAAGTATGTATTTCAGGGGTGAGTTAGCAGGTTATTGGGGAAGTAAGTCCTGATATTTTTGGAGGTTGCAGGGGCCACTAGACCATTCAAAATAGGCAGGCTTTAGCATATGCAGTTAGGCCCCGTAGGATGATTTTAGCTAAAAAGTGCCCCAAACACTGAAACGGGCTAGTATCTGGGAAGGAAAAACATGGGAAACATGACTTAGACACCAAATGATACACTGTATGCCATGTTTCCAAATTTTTATGCACAGTGGTTACAGCATGAAGCGAATGCATGTGAAAATACAAAGGTGCATTGCTTTAAACAAGTCCAATGAGCGTCCCAAAATGGCCGGCCTGCCTGCTTTCATCCATCAATTGTTCTAAATTTTTCATTACCTAATGAGCTGAGGTGGAGTCTTAGCCAGTGGTACCATCAGGGAGGTGTGTAAAGCAGTTTAGGCTAGACAGCCAATCAGCTGCCAGCTTCCATCTGTCAATCAAATACAGCAGCCAATCAGAAAGCTGCCCATTGATCAGCAGGCCCTTTATGACATCACAGACAGACCCTCAGAACTATCTGTGCATGTCTAATGGCTGGCTTTCAGTTGGGCGGGTGGGTGGCAGAGGGAGGGGATGTCTGTCTCGTTTCTCCTGAAAATTTCGGTTTTTCTGCGTTTACGGGAAAAGTTGAGGTCCGACGCGCAAAAGTGGGGTATCGTAGAAATCACCTTTTAAAGAGGCACATTTATTGCCCCCCAAAAATGGGCATTTCAAATGAGAAATAAGTCCAATGAACAAAATAGAGTGAATAAGTATGTATTTTAGGGGTGAGTTAGCAGGTTATTGGGAAAGTAAGTCCTGATATTTTTGGAGGTTGCAGGGGCAACTACACCATTCAAAAAAAGGAAGGCTTTAGCATATGCAGTTAGGCCCCGTAGGATGATTTTAGCTAAAAAGTGCCCCAAACACTCAAACGGGCTTGTATCTGGGAAGGGAAAATATGGGAAACATGACTTAGACACCAAATGATTCACTGTATGCCATGTTTCCAAATTTTTATGCACAGTGGTTACAGCATGAAGCGAATGCATGTGAAAATACAAAGGTGCATTGCATTAAACAAGTCCAATGAGCGTCCCAAAATGGCCGGCCTGCCTGCTTTCATCCATCAATTGTGCTATATTTTTCATTACCCAATGAGCTGAGGTGGAATCTTAGCCAGTGGTACCATCAGGGAGGTGTGTAAAGCACTTTAGGCTAGACAGCCAATCAGCTGCCAGCTTCCATCTGTCAATCAAATACAGCAGCCAATCAGAAAGCTGCCCATTGATCAGCAGGCCCTTTATGACATCACAGACAGACCCTCAGAACTATCTGTGCATGTCTAACGGCTGGCTGAAGTTGGGCGGGTGGGTGGCAGAGGGAGGGGATGTCTGTCTCGTTTCTCCTGAAAATTGCGGTTTTTCTGCGTTTACGGGAAAAGTTGAGGTCCGACGCGCAAAAGTGGGGTATCGTAGAAATCACCTTTTAAAGACGCACATTTCTGGCCCCCCAAAAATGGGCATTTCAAATGAGAAATGAGTCCAATGAACAAAATAGGGTGAATAAGTATGTATTTCAGGGGTGAGTTAGCAGGTTATTGGGGAAGTAAGTCCTGATATTTTTGGAGGTTGCAGGGGCCACTACACCATTCAAAATAGGCAGGCTTTAGCATATGCAGTTAGGCCCCGTAGGATGATTTTAGCTAAAAAGTGCCCCAAACACTCAAACGGGCTTGTATCTGGGAAGGGAAAATATGGGAAACATGACTTAGACACCAAATGATACACTGTATGCCATGTTTCCAAATTTTTATGCACAGTGGTTACAGCATGAAGCGAATGCATGTGAATATACAAAGGTGCATTGCATTAAACAAGTCCAATGAGCGTTCCAAAATGGCCGGCCTGCCTGCTTTCATCCATCAATTGTTCTAAATTTTTCATTACCCAATGAGCTGAGGTGGAGTCTTAGCCAGTGGTACCATCAGGGAGGTGTGTAAAGCACTTTAGGCTAGACAGCCAATCAGCTGCCAGCTTCCATCTGTCAATCAAATACAGCAGCCAATCAGAAAGCTGCCCATTGATCAGCAGGCCCTTTATGACATCACACACAGACCCTCAGAACTATCTGTGCATGTCTAATGGCTGGCTGTCAGTTGGGCGGGTGGGTGGCAGAGGGAGGGGATGTCTGTCTCGTTTCTCCTGAAAATTGCGGTTTTTCTGCGTTTACGGGAAAAGTTGAGGTCCGACGCGCAAAAGTGGGGTATCATAGAAATCACCTTTTAAAGACGCACATTTATGGCCCCCCAAAAATGGGCATTTCAAATGAGAAATAAGTCCAATGAACAAAATAGCGTGAATAAGTATGTATTTTAGGGGTGAGTTAGCAGGTTATTGGGGAAGTAAGTCCTGATATTTTTGGAGGTTGCAGGGGCAACTACACCATTCAAAAAAAGGAAGGCTTTAGCATATGCAGTTAGGCCCCTTAGGATGATTTTAGCTAAAAAGTGCCCCAAACACTTAAACGGGCTTGTATCTGGGAAGGGAAAATATGGGAAACATGACTTAGACACCAAATGATACACTGTATGCCATGTTTCCAAATTTTTATGCACAGTGGTTACAGCATGAAGCGAATGCATGTGAAAATACAAAGGTGCATTGCATTAAACAAGTCCAATGAGCGTCCCAAAATGGCCGGCCTGCCTGCTTTCATCCATCAATTGTTCTATATTTTTCATTACCCAATGAGCTGAGGTGGAATCTTAGCCAGTGGTACCATCAGGGAGGTGTGTAAAGCACTTTAGGCTAGACAGCCAATCAGCTGCCAGCTTCCATCTGTCAATCAAATACAGCAGCCAATCAGAAAGCTGCCCATTGATCAGCAGGCCCTTTATGACATCACAGACAGACCCTCAGAACTATCTGTGCATGTCTAATGGCTGGCTTTCAGTTGGACGGGTGGGTGGCAGAGGGAGGGGATGTCTGTCTCGTTTCTCCTGAAAATTGCGGTTTTTCTGCGTTTACGGGAAAAGTTGAGGTCCGACGCGCAAAAGTGGGGTATCGTAGAAATCACCTTTTAAAGACGCACATTTCTGGCCCCCAAAAAATGGGCAATTCAAATGAGAAATGAGTCCAATTAACAAAATAGTGTGAATAAGTATGTATTTCAGGGGTGAGTTAGCAGGTTATTGGGGAAGTAAATACTGATATTTTTGGAGGTTGCAGGGGCAACTACACCATTCAAAATAGGCAGGCTTTAGCATATGCAGTTAGGCCCTGTAGGATGATTTTAGCTAAAAAGTGCCCCAAACACTCAAACGGGCTTGTATCTGGGAAGGGAAAATATGGGAAATATGACTTAGACACCAAATAATACACTGTATGCCATGTTTCTAAATTTTTATGCACAGTGGTTACAGCATGAAGCGAATGCATGTGAAAATACAAAGGTGCATTGCATTAAACAAGTCCAATGAGCGTCCCAAAATGGCCGGCCTGCCTGCTTTCATCCATCAATTGTTCTAAATTTTTCATTACCCAATGAGCTGAGGTGGAGTCTTAGCCAATGGTACCATCAGGGAGGTGTGTAAAGCACTTTAGGCTAAACAGCCAATCAGCTGCCAGCTTCCATCTGTCAATCAAATACAGTAGCCAATCAGAAAGCTGCCCATTGATCAGCAGGCCCTTTATGACATCACAGACAGACCCTCAGAACTATCTGTGCATGTCTAATGGCTGGCTTTCAGTTGGGCGGGTGGGTGGCAGAGGGAGGGGATGTCTGTCTCGTTTCTCCTGAAAATTGCGGTTTTTCTGCAATTACGGGAAAAGTTGAGGTCCGACGCGCAAAACTGGGGTATCGTAGAAATCAACTTTTAAAGACGCACATTTCTGGCCCCCCAAAAATGGGCAATTCAAATGAGAAATGAGTCCAATTAACAAAATAGGGTGAATAAGTATGTATTTCAGGGGTGAGTTAGCAGGTTATTGGGGAAGTAAATACTGATATTTTTGGAGGTTGCAGGGGCAACTACACCATTCAAAATAGGCAGGCTTTAGCATATGCAGTTAGGCCCTGTAGGATGATTTTAGATAAAAAGTGCCCCAAACACTCAAACGGGCTAGTATCTGGGAAGGGAAAATATGGGAAACATGACTTAGACACCAAATGATACAATGTATGCCATGTTTCCAAATTTTTATGCACAGTGGTTACAGCATGAAGCGAATACATGTGAAAATACAAAGGTGCATTGCATTAAACAAGTCCAATGAGCGTCCCAAAATGGCCGGCCTGCCTGCTTTCATCCATCAATTGTTCTAAATTTTTCATTACCCAATGAGCTGAGGTGGAGTCTTAGCCAGTGGTACCATCAGGGAGGTGTGTAAAGCACTTTAGGCTAGACAGCCAATCAGCTGCCAGCTTCCATCTGTCAATCAAATACAGCAGCCAATCAGAAAGCTGCCCATTGATCAGCAGGCCCTTTATGACATCACAGACAGACCCTCAGAACTATCTGTGCATGTCTAATGGCTGGCTGTCAGTTGGGCGGGTGGGTGGCAGAGGGAGGGGATGTCTGTCTCGTTTCTCCTGAAAATTGCGTTTTTTTTGCGTTTACGGGAAAAGTTGAGGTCCGACGCGCAAAAGTGGGGTATCGTAGAAATCACCTTTTAAAGACGAACATTCCTTTCCCCCCAAAAATGGGCATTTCAAATGAGAAATGAGTCCAATTAACAAAATAGGGTGAATAAGTATGTATTTCAGGGGTGAGTTAGCAGGTTATTGGGGAAGTAAATCCTGATATTTTTGGAGGTTGCAGGGGCAACTACACCCTTCAAAATAGGCAGGCTTTAGCATATGCAGTTAGGCCCTGTAGGATGATTTTAGATAAAAAGTGCCCCAAACACTCAAACGGGCTAGTATCTGGGAAGGGAAAATATGGGAAACATGACTTAGACACCAAATGATACACTGTATGCCATGTTTCCAAATTTTTATGCACAGTGGTTACAGCATGAAGCGAATACATGTGAAAATACAAAGGTGCATTGCATTAAACAAGTCCAATGAGCGTCCCAAAATGGCCGGCCTGCCTGCTTTCATCCATCAATTGTTCTAAATTTTTCATTACCCAATGAGCTGAGGTGGAGTCTTAGCCAGTGGTACCATCAGGGAGGTGTGTAAAGCACTTTAGGCTAAACAGCCAATCAGCTGCCAGCTTCCATCTGTCAATCAAACACAGTAGCCAATCAGAAAGCTGCCCATTGATCAGCAGGCCCTTTATGACATCACAGACAGACCCTCAGAACTATCTGTGCATGTCTAATGGCTGGCTTTCAGTTGGGCGGGTGGGTGGCAGAGGGAGGGGATGTCTGTCTCGTTTCTCCTGAAAATTGCGGTTTTTCTGCAATTACGGGAAAAGTTGAGGTCCGACGCGCAAAACTGGGGTATCGTAGAAATCAACTTTTAAAGACGTACATTTCTGGCCCCCAAAAATGGGCAATTCAAATGAGAAATGAGTCCAATTAACAAAATAGGGTGAATAAGTATGTATTTCCGGGGTGAGTTAGCAGGTTATTGGGGAAGTAAATACTGATATTTTTGGAGGTTGCAGGGGCAACTACACCATTCAAAATAGGCAGGCTTTAGCATATGCAGTTAGGCCCTGTAGGATGATTTTAGATAAAAAGTGCCCCAAACACTCAAACGGGCTAGTATCTGGGAAGGGAAAATATGGGAAACATGACTTAGACACCAAATGATACACTGTATGCCATGTTTCCAAATTTTTATGCACAGTGGTTACAGCATGAAGCGAATACATGTGAAAATACAAAGGTGCATTGCATTAAACAAGTCCAATGAGCGTCCCAAAATGGCCGGCCTGCCTGCTTTCATCCATCAATTGTTCTAAATTTTTCATTACCCAATGAGCTGAGGTGGAGTCTTAGCCAGTGGTACCATCAGGGAGGTGTGTAAAGCACTTTAGGCTAAACAGCCAATCAGCTGCCAGCTTCCATCTGTCAATCAAATACAGCAGCCAATCAGAAAGCTGCCCATTGATCAGCAGGCCCCTTATGACATCACAGACAGACCCTCAGAACTATCTGTGCATGTCTAATGGCTGGCTGTCAGTTGGGCGGGTGGGTGGCAGAGGGAGGGGATGTCTGTCTCGTTTCTCCTGAAAATTGCGGTTTTTCTGCGTTTACGGGAAAAGATGAGGTCCGACGCGCAAAAGTTGGGTATCGTAGAAATCACCTTTTAAAGACGCACATTTCTTTCCCCCAAAAAATGGGCATTTCAAATGAGAAATGAGTCCAATTAACAAAATAAGGTGAATAAGTATGTATTTCAGGGGTGAGTTAGCAGGTTATTGGGGGAAGTAAATACTGATATTTTTGGAGGTTGCAGGGGCAACTACACCCTTCAAAATAGGCAGGCTTTAGCATATGCAGTTAGGCCCTGTAGGATGATTTTAGCTAAAAAGTGCCCCAAACACTCAAACGGGCTTGTATCTGGGAAGGGAAAATAAGGGAAACATTACTTAGACACCAAATGATACACTGTATGCCATGTTTCCAAATTTTTATGCACAGTGGTTACAGCATGAAGCGAATGCATGTGAATATACAAAGGTGCATTGCATTAAACAAGTCCACTGAGCGTCCCAAAATGGCCAGCCTGCCTGCTTTCATCCATCAATTGTTCAAAATTTTTCATTACCCAATGAGCTGAGGTGGAGTCTTAGCCAGTGGTACCTTCAGGGAGGTGTGTAAAGCACTTTAGGCTAAACAGCCAATCAGCTGCCAGCTTCCATCTGTCAATCAAATACAGTAGCCAATCAGAAAGCTGCCCATTGATCAGCAGGCCCTTTATGACATCACAGACAGACCCTCAGAACTATCTGTGCATGTCTAATGGCTGGCTTTCAGTTGGGCGGGTGGGTGGCAGAGGGAGGGGTTGTCTATCTCGTTTCTCCTGAAAATTGCGGTTTTTCTGCAATTACGGGAAAAGTTGAGGTCCGACGCGCAAAAGTGGGGTATCGTAGAAATCACCTTTTAAAGACGCACATTTCTGGCCCCCCTAAAATGGGCATTTCAAATGAGAAATCAGTCCAATTAACAAAATAGGGTGAATAAGTATGTATTTCAGGGGTGAGTTAGCAGGTTATTGGGGAAGTAAATCCTGATATTTTTGGAGGTTGCAGGGGCAACTACACCATTCAAAATAGGCAGGCTTTAGCATATGCAGTTAGGCCCTGTAGGATTATTTTAGCTAAAAAGTGCCCCAAACACTCAAACGGGCTTGTATCTGGGAAGGGAAAATATGGGAAATATGACTTAGACACCAAATAATACACTGTATCCCATGTTTCCAAATTTTTATGCACAGTGGTTACAGCATGAAGCGAATGCATGTGAAAATGCAAAGGTGCATTGCATTAAACAAGTCCAATGAGGGTCCCAAAATGGCCGGCCTGCCTGCTTTCATCCATCAATTGTTCTAAATTTTTCATTACCCAATGAGCTGAGGTGAAGTCTTAGCCAGTGGTACCATCAGGGAGGTGTGTAACGCACTTTAGGCTAAACAGCCAATCAGCTGCCAGCTTCCATCTGTCAATCAAATACAGTAGCCAATCAGAAAGCTGCCCATTGATCAGCAGGCCCTTTATGACATCACAGACAGACCCTCAGAACTATCTGTGCATGTCTAATGGCTGGCTTTCAGTTGGGCGGGTGGGTGGCAGAGGGAGGGGATGTCTGTCTCGTTTCTCCTGAAAATTGCGGTTTTCTGCAATTACGGGAAAAGTTGAGGTCCGACGCGCAAAACTGGGGTATCGTAGAAATCAACTTTTAAAGACGCACATTTCTGGCCCCCCAAAAATAGGCAATTCAAATGAGAAATGAGTCCAATTGACAAAATAGGGTGAATAAGTATGTATTTCCGGGGTGAGTTAGCAGGTTATTGGGGAAGTAAATACTGATATTTTTGGAGGTTGCAGGGGCAACTACATCAAAATAGGCAGGCTTTAGCATATGCAGTTAGGCCCTGTAGGATGATTTTAGATAAAAAGTGCCCCAAACACTCAAACGGGCTAGTATCTGGGAAAGGAAAATATGGGAAACATGACTTAGACACCAAATGATACACTGTATGCCATGTTTCCAAATTTTTATGCACAGTGGTTACAGCATGAAGCGAATACATGTGAAAATACAAAGGTGCATTGCATTAAACAAGTCCAATGAGCGTCCCAAAATGGCCGGCCTGCCTGCTTTCATCCATCAATTGTTCTAAATTTTTCATTACCCAATGAGCTGAGGTGGAGTCTTAGCCAGTGGTACCATCAGGGAGGTGTGTAAAGCACTTTAGGCTAGACAGCCAATCAGCTGCCAGCTTCCATCTGTCAATCAAATACAGCAGCCAATCAGAAAGCTGCCCATTGATCAGCAGGCCCTTTATGACATCACAGACAGACCCTCAGAACTATCTGTGCATGTCTAATGGCTGACTGTCAGTTGGGCGGGTGGGTGGCAGAGGGAGGGGATGTCTGTCTCGTTTCTCCTGAAAACTGCGGTTTTTCTGCGTTTACGGGAAAAGTTGAGGTCCGACGCGCAAAACTGGGGTATCGTAGAAATCAACTTTTAAAGACGCACATTTCTGGCCCCCCAAAAATGGGCAATTCAAATGAGAAATGAGTCCAATTAACAAAATAGGGTGAATAAGTATGTATTTCCGGGGTGAGTTAGCAGGTTATTGGGGAAGTAAATACTGATATTTTTGGAGGTTGCAGGGGCAACTACATCAAAATAGGCAGGCTTTAGCATATGCAGTTAGGCCCTGTAGGATGATTTTAGCTAAAAAGTGCCCCAAACACTCAAACGGGCTTGTATCTGGGAAGGGAAAATAAGGGAAACATGACTTAGACACCAAATGATACACTGTATGCCATGTTTCCAAATTTTTATGCACAGTGGTTACAGCATGAAGCGAATGCATGTGAATATACAAAGGTGCATTGCATTAAACAAGTCCACTGAGCGTCCCAAAATGGCCGGCCTGCCTGCTTTCATCCATCAATTGTTCAAAAATTTTCATTACCCAATGAGCTGAGGTGGAGTCTTAGCCAGTGGTACCTTCAGGGAGGTGTGTAAAGCACTTTAGGCTAAACAGCCAATCAGCTGCCAGCTTCCATCTGTCAATCAAATACAGTAGCCAATCAGAAAGCTGCCCATTGATCAGCAGGCCCTTTATGACATCACAGACAGACCCTCAGAACTATCTGTGCATGTCTAATTGCTGGCTTTCAGTTGGGCGGGTGGGTGGCAGAGGGAGGGGATGTCTGTCTCGTTTCTCCTGAAAATTGCGGTTTTTCTGCAATTACGGGAAAAGTTGAGGTCCGACGCGCAAAAGTGGGGTATCGTAGAAATCACCTTTTAAAGACGCACATTTCTGGCCCCCCAAAAATGGGCATTTCAAATGAGAAATGAGTCCAATGAACAAAATAGGGTGAATAAGTATGTATTTCAGGGGTGAGTTAGCAGGTTATTGGGGAAGTAAATCCTGATATTTTTGGAGGTTGCAGGGGCAACTACACCATTCAAAATAGGCAGGCTTTAGCATATGCAGTTAGGCCCTGTAGGATGATTTTAGCTAAAAAGTGCCCCAAACACTCAAACGGGCTTGTATCTGGGAAGTGAAAATATGGGAAATATGACTTAGACACCAAATAATACACTGTATGCCATGTTTCCAAATTTTTATGCACAGTGGTTACAGCATGAAGCGAATGCATGTGAAAATGCTAAGGTGCATTGCATTAAACAAGTCCAATGAGCGTCCCAAAATGGCCGGCCTGCCTGCTTTCATCCATCAATTGTTCTAAATTTTTCATTACCCAATGAGCTGAGGTGGAGTCTTAGCCAGTGGTACCATCAGGGAGGTGTGTAAAGCACTTTAGGCTAGACAGCCAATCAGCTGCCAGCTTCCATCTGTTAATCAAATACAGCAGCCAATCAGAAAGCTGCCCATTGATCAGCAGGCCCTTTATGACATCACAGACAGACCCTCAGAACTATCTGTGCATGTCTAATGGCTGGCTGTCAGTTGGGCGGGTGGGTGGCAGAGGGAGGAGATGTCTGTCTCGTTTCTCCTGAAAATTGCGGTTTTTCTGCAATTACGGGAAAAGTTGAGGTCCGACGCGCAAAACTGGGGTATCGTAGAAATCAACTTTTAAAGACGCACATTTCTGGCCCCCCAAAAATGGGCAATTCAAATGAGAAATGAGTCCAATTAACAAAATAGGGTGAATAAGTATGTATTTCAGGGGTGAGTTAGCAGGTTATTGGGGAAGTAAATACTGATATATTTGGAGGTTGCAGGGGCAACTACACCATTCAAAATAGGCAGGCTTTAGCATATGCAGTTAGGCCCTGTAGGATGATTTTAGATAAAAAGTGCCCCAAACACTCAAACGGGCTAGTTTCTGGGAAGGGAAAATATAGGAAACATGACTTAGATACCAAATGATACACTGTATGCCATGTTTCCAAATTTTTATGCACAGTGGTTACAGCATGAAGTGAATACATGTGAAAATACAAAGGTGCATTGCATTAAACAAGTCCAATGAGCGTCCCAAAATGGCCGGCCTGCCTGCTTTCATCCATCAATTGTTCTAAATTTGTCATTACCCAATGAGCTGAGGTGGAGTCTTAGCCAGTGGTACCATCAGGGAGGTGTGTAAAGCACTTTAGGCTAGACAGCCAATCAGCTGCCAGCTTCCATCTGTCAATCAATTACAGCAGCCAATCAGAAAGCTGCCCATTGATCAGCAGGCCCTTTATGACATCACAGACAGACCCTCAGAACTATCTGTGCATGTCTAATGGCTGGCTGTCAGTTGGGCGGGTGGGTGGCAGAGGGAGGGGATGTCTGTCTCGTTTCTCCTGAAAATTGCGGTTTTTCTGCGTTTACGGGAAAAGTTGAGGTCCGACGCGCAAAAGTGGGGTATCGTAGAAATCACGTTTTAAAGACGCACATTTCCTTCCCCTCAAAAATGGGCATTTCAAATGAGAAATGAGTCCAATGAACAAAATAGGGTGAATAAGTATGTATTTCAGGGGTGAGTTAGCAGGTTATTGGGGAAGTAAATCCTGATATTTTTGGAGGTTGCAGGGGCAACTACACCCTTCAAAATAGGCAGGCTTTAGCATATGCAGTTAGGCCCTGTAGGATGATTTTAGCTAAAAAGTGCCCCAAACACTCAAACGGGCTTGTATCAGGGAAGGGAAAATATGGGAAACATGACTTAGACACCAAATGATACACTGTATGCCATGTTTCCAAATTTTTATGCACAGTGGTTACAGCATGAAGCGAATGCATGTGAATATACAAAGGTGCATTGCAATAAACAAGTCCAATGAGCGTCCCAAAATGGCCGGCCTGCCTGCTTTCATCCATCAATTGTTCTAAATTTTTCATTACACAATGAGCTGAGGTGGAGTCTTTGCCAGTGGTACCATCAGGGAGGTGTGTAAAGCACTTTAGGCTAAACAGCCAATCAGCTGCCAGCTTCCATCTGTCAATCAAATACAGTAGCCAATCAGAAAGCTGCCCATTGATCAGCAGGCCCTTTATGACATCACAGACAGACCCTCAGAACTATCTGTGCATGTCTAATGGCTGGCTTTCAGTTGGGCGGGTGGGTGGCAGAGGGAGGGGATGTCTGTCTCGTTTCTCCTGAAAATTGCGGTTTTTCTGCAATTACGGGAAAAGTTGAGGTCCGACGCGCAAAAGTGGGGTATCGTAGAAATCACCTTTTAAAGACGCACATTTCTTTCCCCCCAAAAATGGGCATTTCAAATGAGAAATGAGTCCAATTAACAAAATAGGGTAAATAAGTATGTATTTCAGGGGTGAGTTAGCAGGTTATTGGGGAAGTAAATCCTGATATTTTTGGAGGTTGCAGGGGCAACTACACCCTTCAAAATAGGCAGGCTTTAGCATATGCAGTTAGGCCCTGTAGGATGATTTTAGCTAAAAAGTGCCCCAAACACTCAAACGGGCTTGTATCTGGGAAGGGAAAATAAGGGAAACATGACTTAGACACCAAATGATACACTGTATGCCATGTTTCCAAATTTTTATGCACAGTGGTTACAGCATGAAGTGAATGCATGTGAATATACAAAGGTGCATTGCATTAAACAAGTCCACTGAGCGTCCCAAAATGGCCGGCCTGCCTGCTTTCATCCATCAATTGTTCTAAATTTTTCATTACCCAATGAGCTGAGGTGGAGTCTTAGCCAGTGGTACCATCAGGGAGGTGTGTAACGCACTTTAGGCTAGACAGCCAATCAACTGCCAGCTTCCATCTGTCAATCAAATACAGCAGCCAATCAGAAAGCTGCCCATTGATCAGCAGGCCCTTTATGACATCACAGACAGACCCTCAGAACTATCTGTGCATGTCTAATGGCTGGCTGTCAGTTGGGCGGGTGGGTGGCAGAGGGAGGGGATGTCTGTCTCGTTTCTCCTGAAAATTGCGGTTTTTCTGCGTTTACGGGAAAAGTTGAGGTCCGACGCGCAAAACTGGGGTATCGTAGAAATCACCTTTTAAAGACGCACATTTCTGGCCCCCAAAAAATGGGCAACTCAAATGAGAAATGAGTCCAATTAACAAAATAGGGTGAATAAGTATGTATTTCAGGGGTGAGTTAGCAGGTTATTGGGGAATTAAATACTGATATTTTTGGAGGTTGCAGGGGCAACTACACCATTCAAAATAGGCAGGCTTTAGCATATGCAGTTAGGCCCTGTAGGATGATTTTAGCTAAAAAGTGCCCCAAACACTCAAACGGGCTTGTATCTGGGAAGGGAAAATATGGGAAATATGACTTAGACACCAAATAATACACTGTATGCCATGTTTCCAAATTGTTATGCACAGTGGTTACAGCATGAAGCGAATGCATGTGAAAATGCAAAGGTGCATTGCATTAAACAAGTCCAATGAGCGTCCCAAAATGGCCGGCCTGCCTGCTTTCATCCATCAATTGTTCTAAATTTTTCATTACCCAATGAGCTGAGGTGGAGTCTTAGCCAGTGGTACCATCAGGGAGGTGTGTAAAGCACTTTAGGCTAAACAGCCAATCAGCTGCCAGCTTCCATCTGTCAATCAAATACAGTAGCCAATCAGAAAGCTGCCCATTGATCAGCAGGCCCTTTATGACATCACAGACAGACCCTCAGAACTATCTGTGCATGTCTAATGGCTGGCTTTCAGTTGGGCGGGTGGGTGGCAGAGGGAGGGGATGTCTGTCTCGTTTCTCCTGAAAATTGCGGTTTTTCTGCGTTTACGGGAAAAGTTGAGGTCCGACGCGCAAAAGTGGGGTATCGTATAAATCACCTTTTAAAGACGCACATTTCTGGCCCCCCAAAAATGGGCATTTCAAATGAGAAATGAGTCCAATAAACAAAATAGTGTGAATAAGTATGTATTTCAGGGGTGAGTTAGCAGGTTATTGCGGAAGTAAGTCCTGATATTTTTGGAGGTTGCAGGGGCCACTACACCATTCAAAATAGGCAGGCTTTAGCATTTGCAGTTAGGCCCTGTAGGATGATTTTAGCTAAAAAGTGCCCCAAACACTCAAACAGGCTTGTATCTGGGAAGGGAAAATATGGGAAACATGACTTAGACACCAAATGATACACTGTATGCCATGTTTCCAAATTTTTATGCACAGTGGTTACAGCATGAAGCGAATGCATGTGAATATACAAAGGTGCATTGCATTAAACAAGTCCAATGAGCGTCCCAAAATGGCCGGCCTGCCTGCTTTCATCCATCAATTGTTCTAATTTTTTCATTACCCAATGAGCTGAGGTGGAGTCTTAGCCAGTGGTACCATCAGGGAGGTGTGTAAAGCACTTTAGGCTAGACAGCCAATCAGCTGCCAGCTTCCATCTGTCAATCAAATACAGCAGCCAATCAGAAAGCTGCCCATTGATCAGCAGGCCCTTTATGACATCACAGACAGACCCTCAGAACTATCTGTGCATGTCTAATGGCTGGCTGTCAGTTGGGCGGGTGGGTGGCAGAGGGAGGGGATGTCTGTCTCGTTTCTCCTGAAAATTGCGTTTTTTCTGCGTTTACGGGAAAAGTTGAGGTCCGACGCGCAAAAGTGGGGTATCGTAGAAATCACCTTTTAAAGACGCACATTTCTTTCCCCCCAAAAATGGGCATTTCAAATGAGAAATGAGTCCAATTAACAAAATAGGGTGAATAAGTATGTATTTCAGGGGTGAGTTAGCAGGTTATTGGGGAAGTAAATCCTGATATTTTTGGAGGTTGCAGGGGCAACTACACCCTTCAAAATAGGCAGGCTTTAGCATATGCAGTTAGGCCCTGTAGGATGATTTTAGCTAAAAAGTGCCCCAAACACTCAAACAGGCTTGTATCTGGGAAGGGAAAATAAGGGAAACATGACTTAGACACCAATTGATACACTGTATGCCATGTTTCCAAATTGTTATGCACAGTGGTTACAGCATGAAGTGAATGCATGTGAATATACAAAGGTGCATTGCATTAAACAAGTCCACTGAGCGTCCCAAAATGGCCGGCCTGCCTGCTTTCATCCATCAATTGTTCTAAATTTTTCATTACCCAATGAGCTGAGGTGGAGTCTTAGCCAGTGGTACCATCAGGGAGGTGTGTAACGCACTTTAGGCTAGACAGCCAATCAACTGCCAGCTTCCATCTGTCAATCAAATACAGCAGCCAATCAGAAAGCTGCCCATTGATCAGCAGGCCCTTTATGACATCACAGACAGACCCTCAGAACTATCTGTGCATGTCTAATGGCTGGCTGTCAGTTGGGCGGGTGGGTGGCAGAGGGAGGGGATGTCTGTCTCGTTTCTCCTGAAAATTGCGGTTTTTCTGCGTTTACGGGAAAAGTTGAGGTCCGACGCGCAAAAGTGGGGTATCGTATAAATCACCTTTTAAAGACGCACATTTCTGGCCCCCCAAAAATGGGCATTTCAAATGAGAAATGAGTCCAATGAACAAAATAGGGTGAATAAGTATGTATTTCAGGGGTGAGTTAGCAGGTTATTGCGGAAGTAAGTCCTGATATTTTTGGAGGTTGCAGGGGCCACTACACCATTCAAAATAGGCAGGCTTTAGCATTTGCAGTTAGGCCCTGTAGGATGATTTTAGCTAAAAAGTGCCCCAAACACTCAAACGGGCTTGTATCTGGGAAGGGAAAATATGGGAAACATGACTTAGACACCAAATGATACACTGTATGCCATGTTTCCAAATTTTTATGCACAGTGGTTACAGCATGAAGCGAATGCATGTGAATATACAAAGGTGCATTGCATTAAACAAGTCCAATGAGCGTCCCAAAATGGCCGGCCTGCCTGCTTTCATCCATCAATTGTTCTAATTTTTTCATTACCCAATGAGCTGAGGTGGAGTCTTAGCCAGTGGTACCATCAGGGAGGTGTGTAAAGCACTTTATGCTAGACAGCCAATCAGCTGCCAGCTTCCATCTGTCAATCAAATACAGCAGCCAATCAGAAAGCTGCCCATTGATCAGCAGGCCCTTTATGACATCACAGACAGACCCTCAGAACTATCTGTGCATGTCTAATGGCTGGCTGTCAGTTGGGCGGGTGGGTGGCAGAGGGAGGGGATGTCTGTCTCGTTTCTCCTGAAAATTGCGGTTTTTCTGCGTTTACCGGAAAAGTTGAGGTCCGACGCGCAAAAGTGGGGTATCGTAGAAATCACCTTTTAAAGACGCACATTTCTTTCCCCCCAAAAATGGGCATTTCAAATGAGAAATGAGTCCAATGAACAAAATAGGGTGAATAAGTATGTATTTCAGGGGTGAGTTAGCAGGTTATTGGGGAAGTAAATCCTGATATTTTTGGAGGTTGCAGGGGCAACTACACCCTTCAAAATAGGCAGGCTTTAGCATATGCAGTTAGGCCCTGTAGGATGATTTTAGCTAAAAAGTGCCCCAAACACTCAAACGGGCTTGTATCTGGGAAGGGAAAATAAGGGAAACATGACTTAGACACCAAATGATACACTGTATGCCATGTTTCCAAATTTTTATGCACAGTGGTTACAGCATGAAGCGAATGCATGTGAATATACAAAGGTGCATTGCATTAAACAAGTCCACTGAGCATCCCAAAATGGCCGGCCTGCCTGCTTTCATCCATCAATTGTTCAACATTTTTCATTACCCAATGAGCTGAGGTGGAGTCTTAGCCAGTGGTACCTTCAGGGAGGTTTGTAAAGCACTTTAGGCTAAACAGCCAATCAGCTGACAGCTTCCATCTGTCAATCAAATACAGTAGCCAATCAGAAAGCTGCCAATTGATCAGCAGGCCCTTTATGACATCACAGACAGACCCTCAGAACTATCTGTGCATGTCTAATGGCTGGCTTTCAGTTGGGCGGGTGGGTGGCAGAGGGAGGGGATGTCTGTCTCGTGTCTCCTGAAAATTGCGGTTTTTCTGCAATTACGGGAAAAGTTGAGGTCCGACGCGCAAAAGTGGGGTATCGTAGAAATCACCTTTTAAAGACGCACATTTCTGGCCCCCCCAAAATGGGCATTTCAAATGAGAAATTAGTCCAATTAACAAAATAGGGTGAATAAGTATGTATTTCAGGGATGAGTTAGCAGGTTATTGGAGAAGTAAATCCTGATATTTTTGGAGGTTGCAGGGGCAACTACACCATTCAAAATAGGCAGGCTTTAGCATATGCAGTTAGGCCCTGTAGGATGATTTTAGCTAAAAAGTGCCCCAAACACTCAAACGGGCTTGTATCTGGGAAGGGAAAATATGGGAAATATGACTTAGACACCAAATAATACACTGTATGCCATGTTTCCAAATTTTTATGCACAGTGGTTACAGCATGAAGCGAATGCATGTGAAAATGCAAAGGTGCATTGCATTAAACAAGTCCAATGAGCGTCCCAAAATGGCCGGCCTGCCTGCTTTCATCCATCAATTGTTCTAAATTTTTCATTACCCAATGAGCTGAGGTGGAGTCTTAGCCAGTGGTACCATCAGGGAGGTGTGTAACGCACTTTAGGCTAAACAGCCAATCAGCTGCCAGCTTCCATCTGTCAATCAAATACAGTAGCCAATCAGAAAGCTGCCCATTGATCAGCAGGCCCTTTATGACAGACATCACAGACAGACCCTCAGAACTATCTGTGCATGTCTAATGGCTGGCTTTCAGTTGGGCGGGTGGGTGGCAGAGGGAGGGGATGTCTGTCTCGTTTCTCCTGAAAATTGCGGTTTTTCTGCAATTACGGGAAAAGTTGAGGTCCGACGCGCAAAACTGGGGTATCGTAGAAATCAACTTTTAAAGACGCACATTTCTTTCCCCCCAAAAATGGGCATTTCAAATGAGAAATGAGTCCAATGAACAAAATAGGGTGAATAAGTATGTATTTCAGGGGTGAGTTAGCAGGTTATTGGGGAAGTAAATCCTGATATTTTTGGAGGTTGCAGGGGCAACTACACCCTTCAAAATAGGCAGGCTTTAGCATATGCAGTTAGGCCCTGTAGGACGATTTTAGCTCAAAAGTGCCCCAAACACTCAAACGGGCTTGTATCTGGGAAGGGAAAATAAGGGAAACATGACTTAGACACCAAATGATACACTGTATGCCATGTTTCCAAATTTTTATGCACAGTGGTTACAGCATGAAGCGAATGCATGTGAATATACAAAGGTGCATTGCATTAAACAAGTCCACTGAGCGTCCCAAAATGGCCGGCCTGCCTGCTTTCATCCATCAATTGTTCTAAATTTTTCATTACCCAATGAGCTGAGGTGGAGTCTTAGCCAGTGGTACCATCAGGGAGGTGTGTAAAGCACTTTAGGCTAAACAGCCAATCAGCTGCCAGCTTCCATCTGTCAATCAAATACAGTAGCCAATCAGAAAGCTGCCCATTGATCAGCAGGCCCTTTATGACATCACAGACAGACCCTCAGAACTATCTGTGCATGTCTAATGGCTGGCTTTCAGTTGGGCGGGTGGGTGGCAGAGGGAGGGGATGTCTGTCTCGTTTCTCCTGAAAATTGCGGTTTTTCTGCAATTACGGGAAAATTTGAGGTCCGACGCGCAAAAGTGGGGTATCGTAGAAATCACCTTTTAAAGACGCACATTTTTTCCCCCCAAAAATGGGCATTTCAAATGAGAAATGAGTCCAATTAACAAAATAGGGTGAATAAGTATGTATTTCAGGGGTGAGTTAGCAGGTTATTGGGGAAGTAAATCCTGATATTTTTGGAGGTTGCAGGGGCAACTACACCCTTCAAAATAGGCAGGCTTTAGCATATGCAGTTAGGCCCTGTAGGATGATTTTAGCTAAACAGTGCCCCAAACACTCAAACGGGCTTGTATCTGGGAAGGGAAAATAAGGGAAACATGACTTAGACACCAAATGATACACTGTATGCCATGTTTCCAAATTTTTATGCACAGTGGTTACAGCATGAAGCGAATGCATGTGAATATACAAAGGTGCATTGCATTAAACAAGTCCACTGAGCGTCCCAAAATGGCCTGCCTGCCTGCTTTCATCCATCAATTGTTCTAAATTTTTCATTACCCAATGAGCTGAGGTGGAGTCTTAGCCAGTGGTACCATCAGGGAGGTGTGTAAAGCACTTTAGGCTAGACAGCCAATCAGCTGCCAGCTTCCATCTGTCAATCAAATACAGCAGCCAATCAGAAAGCTGCCCATTGATCAGCAGGCCCTTTATGACATCACAGACAGACCCTCAGAACTATCTGTGCATGTCTAATGGCTGGCTGTCAGTTGGGCGGGTGGGTGGCAGAGGGAGGGGATGTCTGTCTCGTTTCTCCTGAAAATTGCGGTTTTTCTGCGTTTACGGGAAAAGTTGAGGTCCGACGCGCAAAAGTGGGGTATCGTAGAAATCACCTTTTAAAGACGCACATTTCTGGACCCCAAAAAATGGGCAATTCAAATGAGAAATGAGTCCAATTAACAAAATAGGGTGAATAAGTATGTATTTCAGGGGTGAGTTAGCAGGTTATTGGGGAATTAAATACTGATATTTTTGGAGGTTGCAGGGGCAACTACACCATTCAAAATAGGCAGGCTTTAGCATATGCAGTTAGGCCCTGTAGGATGATTTTAGCTAAAAAGTGCCCCAAACACTCAAACGGGCTTGTATCTGGGAAGGGAAAATATGGGAAATATGACTTAGACACCAAATAATACACTGTATGCCATGTTTCCAAATTTTTATGCACAGTGGTTACAGCATGAAGCGAATGCATGTGAAAATGCAAAGGTGCATTGCATTAAACAAGTCCAATGAGCGTCCCAAAATGGCCGGCCTGCCTGCTTTCATCCATCAATTGTTCTAAATTTTTCATTACCCAATGAGCTGAGGTGGAGTCTTAGCCAGTGGTACCATCAGGGAGGTGTGTAAAGCACTTTAGGCTAGACAGCCAATCAGCTGCCAGCTTCCATCTGTCAATCAAATACAGTAGCCAATCAGAAAGCTGCCCATTGATCAGCAGGCCCTTTATGACATCACAGACAGACCCTCAGAACTATCTGTGCATGTCTAATGGCTGGCTTTCAGTTGGGCGGGTGGGTGGCAGAGGGAGGGGATGTCTGTCTCGTTTCTCCTGAAAATTGCGGTTTTTTTGCGTTTACGGGAAAAGTTGAGGTCCGACGCGCAAAAGTGGGGTATCGTATAAATCACCTTTTAAAGACGCACATTTCTGGCCCCCCAAAAATGGGCATTTCAAATGAGAAATGAGTCCAATGAACAAAATAGGGTGAATAAGTATGTATTTCAGGGGTGAGTTAGCAGGTTATTGCGGAAGTAAGTCCTGATATTTTTGGAGGTTGCAGGGGCCACTACACCATTCAAAATAGGCAGGCTTTAGCATTTGCAGTTAGGCCCTGTAGGATGATTTTAGCTAAAAAGTGCCCCAAACACTCAAACGGGCTTGTATCTGGGAAGGGAAAATATGGGAAACATGACTTAGACACCAAATGATACACTGTATGCCATGTTTCCAAATTTTTATGCACAGTGGTTACAGCATGAAGCGAATGCATGTGAATATACAAAGGTGCATTGCATTAAACAAGTCCAATGAGCGTCCCAAAATGGCCGGCCTGCCTGCTTTCATCCATCAATTGTTCTAATTTTTTCATTACCCAATGAGCTGAGGTGGAGTCTTAGCCAGTGGTACCATCAGGGAGGTGTGTAAAGCACTTTAGGCTAGACAGCCAATCAGCTGCCAGCTTCCATCTGTCAATCAAATACAGCAGCCAATCAGAAAGCTGCCCATTGATCAGCAGGCCCTTTATGACATCACAGACAGACCCTCAGAACTATCTGTGCATGTCTAATGGCTGGCTGTCAGTTGGGCGGGTGGGTGGCAGAGGGAGGGGATGTCTGTCTCGTTTCTCCTGAAAATTGCGGTTTTTCTGCGTTTACGGGAAAAGTTGAGGTCCGACGCGCAAAAGTGGGGTATCGTAGAAATCACCTTTTAAAGACGCACATTTCTGGCCCCCAAAAAATGGGCAATTCAAATGAGAAATGAGTCCAATTAACAAAATAGGGTGAATAAGTATGTATTTCAGGGGTGAGTTAGCAGGTTATTGGGGAATTAAATACTGATATTTTTGGAGGTTGCAGGGGCAACTACACCATTCAAAATAGGCAGGCTTTAGCATATGCAGTTAGGCCCTGTAGGATGATTTTAGCTAAAAAGTGCCCCAAACACTCAAACGGGCTTGTATCTGGGAAGGGAAAATATGGGAAATATGACTTAGACACCAAATAATACACTGTATGCCATGTTTCCAAATTTTTATGCACAGTGGTTACAGCATGAAGCGAATGCATGTGAAAATGCAAAGGTGCATTGCATTAAACAAGTCCAATGAGCGTCCCAAAATGGCCGGCCTGCCTGCTTTCATCCATCAATTGTTCTAAATTTTTCATTACCCAATGAGCTGAGGTGGAGTCTTAGCCAGTGGTACCATCAGGGAGGTGTGTAAAGCACTTTAGGCTAAACAGCCAATCAGCTGCCAGCTTCCATCTGTCAATCAAATACAGTAGCCAATCAGAAAGCTGCCCATTGATCAGCAGGCCCTTTATGACATCACAGACAGACCCTCAGAACTATCTGTGCATGTCTAATGGCTGGCTTTCAGTTGGGCGGGTGGGTGGCAGAGGGAGGGGATGTCTGTCTCGTTTCTCCTGAAAATTGCGGTTTTTTTGCGTTTACGGGAAAAGATGAGGTCCGACGCTCAAAAGTGGGGTATCGTATAAATCACCTTTTAAAGACGCACATTTCTGGCCCCCCAAAAATGGGCATTTCAAATGAGAAATGAGTCCAATGAACAAAATAGGGTGAATAAGTATGTATTTCAGGGGTGAGTTAGCAGGTTATTGCGGAAGTAAGTCCTGATATTTTTGGAGGTTGCAGGGGCCACTACACCATTCAAAATAGGCAGGCTTTAGCATTTGCAGTTAGGCCCTGTAGGATGATTTTAGCTAAAAAGTGCCCCAAACACTCAAACGGGCTTGTATCTGGGAAGGGAAAATATGGGAAACATGACTTAGACACCAAATGATACACTGTATGCCATGTTTCCAAATTTTTATGCACAGTGGTTACAGCATGAAGCGAATGCATGTGAATATACAAAGGTGCATTGCATTAAACAAGTCCAATGAGCGTCCCAAAATGGCCGGCCTGCCTGCTTTCATCCATCAATTGTTCTAATTTTTTCATTACCCAATGAGCTGAGGTGGAGTCTTAGCCAGTGGTACCATCAGGGAGGTGTGTAAAGCACTTTAGGCTAGACAGCCAATCAGCTGCCAGCTTCCATCTGTCAATCAAATACAGCAGCCAATCAGAAAGCTGCCCATTGATCAGCAGGCCCTTTATGACATCACAGACAGACCCTCAGAACTATCTGTGCATGTCTAATGGCTGGCTGTCAGTTGGGCGGGTGGGTGGCAGAGGGAGGGGATGTCTGTCTCGATTCTCCTGAAAATTGCGGTTTTTCTGCGTTTACCGGAAAAGTTGAGGTCCGACGCGCAAAAGTGGGGTATCGTAGAAATCACCTTTTAAAGACGCACATTTCTTTCCCCCAAAAATGGGCATTTCAAATGAGAAATGAGTCCAATTAACAAAATAGGGTGAATAAGTATGTATTTCAGGGGTGAGTTAGCAGGTTATTGGGGAAGTAAATCCTGATATTTTTGGAGGTTGCAGGGGCAACTACACCCTTCAAAATAGGCAGGCTTTAGCATATGCAGTTAGGCCCTGTAGGATGATTTTAGCTAAAAAGTGCCCCAAACACTCAAACGGGCTTGTATCTGGGAAGGGAAAATAAGGGAAACATGACTTAGACACCAAATGATACACTGTATGCCATGTTTCCAAATTTTTATGCACAGTGGTTACAGCATGAAGCGAATGCATGTGAATATACAAAGGTGCATTGCATTAAACAAGTCCACTGAGCGTCCCAAAATGGCCGGCCTGCCTGCTTTCATCCATCAATTGTTCAAAATTTTTCATTACCCAATGAGCTGAGGTGGAGTCTTAGCCAGTGGTACCTTCAGGGAGGTGTGTAAAGCACTTTAGGCTAAACAGCCAATCAGCTGCCAGCTTCCATCTGTCAATCAAATACAGTAGCCAATCAGAAAGCTGCCCATTGATCAGCAGGCCCTTTATGACATCACAGACAGACCCTCAGAACTATCTGTGCATGTCTAATGGCTGGCTTTCAGTTGGGCGGGTGGGTGGCAGAGGGAGGGGATGTCTGTCTCGTGTCTCCTGAAAATTGCGGTTTTTCTGCAATTACGGGAAAAGTTGAGGTCCGACGCGCAAAAGTGGGGTATCGTAGAAATCACCTTTTAAAGACGCACATTTCTGGCCCCCCAAAAATGGGCATTTCAAATGAGAAATCAGTCCAATTAACAAAATAGGGTGAATAAGTATGTATTTCAGGGATGAGTTAGTAGGTTATTGGGGAAGTAAATCCTGATATTTTTGGAGGTTGCAGGGGCAACTACACCATTCAAAATAGGCAGGCTTTAGCATATGCAGTTAGGCCCTGTAGGATGATTTTAGCTAAAAAGTGCCCCAAACACTCAAACGGGCTTGTATCTGGGAAGGGAAAATATGGGAAATATGACTTAGACACCAAATAATACACTGTATGCCATGTTTCCAAATTTTTATGCACAGTGGTTACAGCATGAAGTGAATGCATGTGAAAATGCAAAGGTGCATTGCATTAAACAAGTCCAATGAGCGTCCCAAAATGGCCGGCCTGCCTGCTTTCATCCATCAATTGTTCTAAATTTTTCATTACCCAATGAGCTGAGGTGGAGTCTTAGCCAGTGGTACCATCAGGGAGGTGTGTAACGCACTTTAGGCTAAACAGCCAATCAGCTGCCAGCTTCCATCTGTCAATCAAATACAGTAGCCAATCAGAAAGCTGCCCATTGATCAGCAGGCCCTTTATGACATCACAGACAGACCCTCAGAACTATCTGTGCATGTCTAATGGCTGGCTTTCAGTTGGGCGGGTGGGTGGCAGAGGGAGGGGATGTCTGTCTCATTTCTCCTGAAAATTGCGGTTTTTCTGCAATTACGGGAAAAGTTGAGGTCCGACGCGCAAAACTGGGGTATCGTAGAAATCAACTTTTAAAGACGCACATTTCTGGCCCCCCAAAAATGGGCAATTCAAATGAGAAATGAGTCCAATTAACAAAATAGGGTGAATAAGTATGTATTTCAGGGGTGAGTTAGCAGGTTATTGGGGAAGTAAATACTGATATTTTTGGAGGTTGCAGGGGCAACTACACCATTCAAAATAGGCAGGCTTTAGCATATGCAGTTAGGCCCTGTAGGATGATTTTAGATAAAAAGTGCCCCAAACACTCAAACGGGCTAGTATCTGGGAAGGGAAAATATGGGAAACATGACTTAGACACCAAATGATACACTGTATGCCATGTTTCCAAATTTTTATGCACAGTGGTTACAGCATGAAGCGAATGCATGTGAAAATACAAAGGTGCATTGCATTAAACAAGTCCAATGAGCGTCCCAAAATGGCCGGCCTGCCTGCTTTCATCCATCAATTGTTCTAAATTTTTCATTACCCAATGAGCTGAGGTGGAGTCTTAGCCAGTGGTACCATCAGGGAGGTGTGTAAAGCACTTTAGGCTAGACAGCCAATCAGCTGCCAGCTTCCATCTGTCAATCAAATACAGCAGCCAATCAGAAAGCTGCCCATTGATCAGCAGGCCCTTTATGACATCACAGACAGACCCTCAGAACTATCTGTGCATGTCTAATGGCTGGCTGTCAGTTGGGCGGGTGGGTGGCAGAGGGAGGGGATGTCTGTCTCGTTTCTCCTGAAAATTGCGGTTTTTCTGCGTTTACGGGAAAAGTTGAGGTCCGACGCGCAAAAGTGGGGTATCGTAGAAATCACCTTTTAAAGACGCACATTTCTTTCCCCCCCAAAAATGGGCATTTCAAATGAGAAATGAGTCCAATGAACAAAATAGGGTGAATAAGTATGTATTTCAGGGGTGAGTTAGCAGGTTATTGGGGAAGTAAGTCCTGATATTTTTGGAGGTTGCAGGGGCAACTACACCCTTCAAAATAGGCAGGCTTTAGCATATGCAGTTAGGCCCTGTAGGATGATTTTAGCTAAAAAGTGCCCCAAACACTCAAACGGGCTTGTATCTGGGAAGGGAAAATAAGGGAAACATGACTTAGACACCAAATGATACACTGTATGCCATGTTTCCAAATTTTTATGCACAGTGGTTACAGCATGAAGCGAATGCATGTGAATATACAAAGGTGCATTGCATTAAACAAGTCCACTGAGCGTCCCAAAATGGCCGGCCTGCCTGCTTTCATCCATCAATTGTTCTAAATTTTTCATTACCCAATGAGCTGAGGTGGAGTCTTTGCCAGTGGTACCATCAGGGAGGTGTGTAAAGCACTTTAGGCTAAACAGCCAATCAGCTGCCAGCTTCCATCTGTCAATCAAATACAGTAGCCAATCAGAAAGCTGCCCATTGATCAGCAGGCCCTTTATGACATCACAGACAGACCCTCAGAACTATCTGTGCATGTCTAATGGCTGGCTTTCAGTTGGGCGGGTGGGTGGCAGAGGGAGGGGATGTCTGTCTCGTTTCTCCTGAAAATTGCGTTTTTTCTGCAATTACGGGAAAAGTTGAGGTCCGACGCGCAAAATTGGGTATCGTAGAAATCACCTTTTAAAGACGCACATTTTTTTCCCCCCAAAAATGGGCATTTCAAATGAGAAATGAGTCCAATTAACAAAATAGGGTGAATAAGTATGTATTTCAGGGGTGAGTTAGCAGGTTATTGGGGAAGTAAATCCTGATATTTTTGGAGGTTGCAGGGGCAACTACACCCTTCAAAATAGGCAGGCTTTAGCATATGCAGTTAGGCCCTGTAGGATGATTTTAGCTAAAAAGTGCCCCAAACACTCAAACGGGCTTGTATCTGGGAAGGGAAAATAAGGGAAACATGACTTAGACACCAAATGATACACTGTATGCCATGTTTCCAAATTTTTATGCACAGTGGTTACAGCATGAAGCGAATGCATGTGAATATACAAAGGTGCATTGCATTAAACAAGTCCACTGAGCGTCCCAAAATGGCCGGCCTGCCTGCTTTCATCCATCAATTGTTCTAAATTTTTCATTACCCAATGAGCTGAGGTGGAGTCTTAGCCAGTGGTACCATCAGGGAGGTGTGTAAAGCACTTTAGGCTAGACAGCCAATCAGCTGCCAGCTTCCATCTGTCAATCAAATACAGCAGCCAATCAGAAAGCTGCCCATTGATCAGCAGGCCCTTTATGACATCACAGACAGACCCTCAGAACTATCTGTGCATGTCTAATGGCTGGCTGTCAGTTGGGCGGGTGGGTGGCAGAGGGAGGGGATGTCTGTCTCGTTTCTCCTGAAAATTGCGGTTTTTCTGCGTTTACGGGAAAAGTTGAGGTCCGACGCGCAAAAGTGGGGTATCGTAGAAATCACCTTTTAAAGACGCACATTTCTTTCCCCCCAAAAATGGGCATTTCAAATGAGAAATGAGTCCAATTAACAAAATAGGGTGAATAAGTATGTATTTCAGGGGTGAGTTAGCAGGTTATTGGGGAAGTAAATCCTGATATGGTTGCAGGGGCAACTACACCCTTCAAAATAGGCAGGCTTTAGCATATGCAGTTAGGCCCTGTAGGATGATTTTAGCTAAAAAGTGCCCCAAACACTCAAACGGGCTTGTATCTGGGAAGGGAAAATAAGGGAAACATGACTTAGACACCAAATGATACACTGTATGCCATGTTTCCAAATTTTTATGCACAGTGGTTACAGCATGAAGTGAATGCATGTGAATATACAAAGGTGCATTACATTAAACAAGTTCCCTGAGCGTCCCAAAATGGCCGGCCTGCCTGCTTTCATCCATCAATTGTTCTAAATTTTTCATTACCCAATGAGCTGAGGTGGAGTCTTAGCCAGTGGTACCATCAGGGAGGTGTGTAACGCACTTTAGGCTAGACAGCCAATCAACTGCCAGCTTCCATCTGTCAATCAAATACAGCAGGCCAATCAGAAAGCTGCCCATTGATCAGCAGGCCCTTTATGACATCACAGACAGACCCTCAGAACTATCTGTGCATGTCTAATGGCTGGCTGTCAGTTGGGCGGGTGGGTGGCAGAGGGAGGGGATGTCTGTCTCGTTTCTCCTGAAAATTGCGGTTTTTCTGCGTTTACGGGAAAAGTTGAGGTCCGACGCGCAAAAGTGGGGTATTGTAGAAATCACCTTTTAAAGACGCACATTTCTGGCCCCCAAAAAATGGGCAATTCAAATGAGAAATGAGTCCAATTAACAAAATAGGGTGAATAAGTATGTATTTCAGGGGTGAGTTAGCAGGTTATTGGGGAATTAAATACTGATATTTTTGGAGGTTGCAGGGGCAACTACACCATTCAAAATAGGCAGGCTTTAGCATATGCAGTTAGGCCCTGTAGGATGATTTTAGCTAAAAAGTGCCCCAAACACTCAAACGGGCTTGTATCTGGGAAGGGAAAATATGGGAAATATGACTTAGACACCAAATAATACACTGTATGCCATGTTTCCAAATTTTTATGCACAGTGGTTACAGCATGAAGCGAATGCATGTGAAAATGCAAAGGTGCATTGCATTAAACAAGTCCAATGAGCGTCCCAAAATGGCCGGCCTGCCTGCTTTCATCCATCAATTGTTCTAAATTTTTCATTACCCAATGAGCTGAGGTGGAGTCTTAGCCAGTGGTACCATCAGGGAGGTGTGTAAAGCACTTTAGGCTAAACAGCCAATCAGCTGCCAGCTTCCATCTGTCAATCAAATACAGTAGCCAATCAGAAAGCTGCCCATTGATCAGCAGGCCCTTTATGACATCACAGACAGACCCTCAGAACTATCTGTGCATGTCTAATGGCTGGCTTTCAGTTGGGCGGTGTGGGTGGCAGAGGGAGGGGATGTCTGTCTTCTTTCTCCTGAAAATTGCGGTTTTTCTGCAATTACAGGAAAAGTTGAGGTTCGACGCGCAAAACTGGGGTATCGTAGAAATCAACTTTTAAAGACGCACATTTCTGGCCCCCCAAAAATGGGCATTTAAAATGAGAAATGAGTCCAATGAACGAAATTGGGTGAATAAGTATGTATTTCAGGGGTGAGTTAGCAGGTTATTGGGGAAGTAAATCCTGATATTTTTGGAGGTTGCAGGGGCCACTACACCATTCAAAATAGGCAGGCTTTAGCATTTGCAGTTAGGCCCTGTAGGATGATTTTAGCTAAAAAGTGCCCCAAACACTCAAACGGGCTTGTATCTGGGAAGGGAAAATATGGGAAACATGACTTAGACACCAAATGATACACTGTATGCCATGTTTCCAAATTTTTATGAACAGTGGTTACAGCATGAAGCGAATGCATGTGAATATACAAAGGTGCATTGCATTAAACAAGTCCACTGAGCGTCCCAAAATGGCCGGCCTGCCTGCTTTCATCCATCAATTGTTCTAAATTTTTCATTACCCAATGAGCTGAGGTGGAGTCTTAGCCAGTGGTATCATCAGGGAGGTGTGTAAAGCACTTTAGGCTAGACAGCCAATCAGCTGCCAGCTTCCATCTGTCAATCAAATACAGCAGCCAATTTGAAAGCTGCCCATTGATCAGCAGGCCCTTTATGACATCACAGACAGACCCTCAGAACTACCTGCGCATGTCTAATGGCTGGCTGTCAGTTGGGCGGGTGGGTGGCAGAGGGAGGGGATGTCTGTCTCGTTTCTCCTGAAAATTGCGGTTTTCTGCGTTTACGGGAAAAGATGAGGTCCGACGCGCAAAAGTGGGGTATCGTATAAATCACCTTTTAAAGACGCACATTTCTGGCCCCCCAAAAATGGGCATTTCAAATGAGAAATGAGTCCAATGAACAAAATAGGGTGAATAAGTATGTATTTCAGGGGTGAGTTAGCAGGTTATTGCGGAAGTAAGTCCTGATATTTTTGGAGGTTGCAGGGGCCACTACACCATTCAAAATAGGCAGGCTTTAGCATTTGCAGTTAGGCCCTGTAGGATGATTTTAGCTAAAAAGTGCCCCCAAACACTCAAACGGGCTTGTATCTGGGAAGAGAAAATATGGGAAACATGACTTAGACACCAAATGATACACTGTATGCCATGTTTCCAAATTTTTATGCACAGTGGTTACAGCATGAAGCGAATGCATGTGAATATACAAAGGTGCATTGCATTAAACAAGTCCAATGAGCGTCCCAAAATGGCCGGCCTGCCTGCTTTCATCCATCAATTGTTCTAATTTTTTCATTACCCAATGAGCTGAGGTGGAGTCTTAGCCAGTGGTACCATCAGGGAGGTGTGTAAAGCACTTTAGGCTAGACAGCCAATCAGATGCCAGCTTCCATCTGTCAATCAAATACAGCAGCCAATCAGAAAGCTGCCATTGATCAGCAGGCCCTTTATGACATCACAGACAGACCCTCAGAACTATCTGTGCATGTCTAATGGCTGGCTGTCAGTTGGGCGGGTGGGTGGCAGAGGGAGGGGATGTCTGTCTCGTTTCTCCTGAAAATTGCGGTTTTTCTGCGTTTACCGGAAAAGTTGAGGTCCGAACGCGCAAAAGTGGGGTATCGTAGAAATCACCTTTTAAAGACGCACATTTCTTTCCCCCCAAAAATGGGCATTTCAAATGAGAAATGAGTCCAATTAACAAAATAGGGTGAATAAGTATGTATTTCAGGGGTGAGTTAGCAGGTTATTGGGGAAGTAAATCCTGATATTTTTGGAGGTTGCAGGGGCAACTACACCCTTCAAAATAGGCAGGCTTTAGCATATGCAGTTAGGCCCTGTAGGATGATTTTAGCTAAAAAGTGCCCCAAACACTCAAACGGGCTTGTATCTGGGAAGGGAAAATAAGGGAAACATGACTTAGACACCAAATGATACACTGTATGCCATGTTTCCAAATTTTTATGCACAGTGGTTACAGCATGAAGCGAATGCATGTGAATATACAAAGGTGCATTGCATTAAACAAGTCCACTGAGCGTCCCAAAATGGCCGGCCTGCCTGCTTTCATCCATCAATTGTTCAAAATTTTTCATTACCCAATGAGCTGAGGTTGGAGTCTTAGCCAGTGGTACCTTCAGGGAGGTGTGTAAAGCACTTTAGGCTAAACAGCCAATCAGCTGCCAGCTTCCATCTGTCAATCAAATACAGTAGCCAATCAGAAAGCTGCCCATTGATCAGCAGGCCCTTTATGACATCACAGACAGACCCTCAGAACTATCTGTGCATGTCTAATGGCTGGCTTTCAGTTGGGCGGGTGGGTGGCAGAGGGAGGGGATGTCTGTCTCGTGTCTCCTGAAAATTGCGGTTTTTCTGCAATTACGGGAAAAGTTGAGGTCCGACGCGCAAAAGTGGGGTATCGTAGAAATCACCTTTTAAAGACGCACATTTCTGGCCCCCCAAAAATGGGCATTTCAAATGAGAAATCAGTCCAATTAACAAAATAGGGTGAATAAGTATGTATTTCAGGGATGAGTTAGCAGGTTATTGGGGAAGTAAATCCTGATATTTTTGGAGGTTGCAGGGGCAACTACACCATTCAAAATTGGCAGGCTTTAGCATATGCAGTTAGGCCCTGTAGGATGATTTTAGCTAAAAAGTGCCCCAAACACTCAAACGGGCTTGTATCTGGGAAGGGAAAATATGGGAAATATGACTTAGACACCAAATAATACACTGTATGCCATGTTTCCAAATTTTTATGCACAGTGGTTACAGCATGAAGCGAATGCATGTGAAAATGCAAAGGTGCATTGCATTAAACAAGTCCAATGAGCGTCCCAAAATGGCCGGCCTGCCTGCTTTCATCCATCAATTGTTCTAAATTTTTCATTACCCAATGAGCTGAGGTGGAGTCTTAGCCAGTGGTACCATCAGGAAGGTGTGTAACGCACTTTAGGCTAAACAGCCAATCAGCTGCCAGCTTCCATCTGTCAATCAAATACAGTAGCCAATCAGAAAGCTGCCCATTGATCAGCAGGCCCTTTATGACATCACAGACAGACCCTCAGAACTATCTGTGCATGTCTAATGGCTGGCTTTCAGTTGGGCGGGTGGGTGGCAGAGGGAGGGGATGTCTGTCTCGTTTCTCCTGAAAATTGAGGTTTTTCTGCAATTACGGGAAAAGTTGAGTTCCGACGCGCAAAACTGGGGTATCGTAGAAATCAACTTTTAAAGACGCACATTTCTGGCCCCCCAAAAATGGGCAATTCAAATGAGAAATGAGTCCAATTAACAAAATAGGGTGAATAAGTATGTATTTCAGGGGTGAGTTAGCAGGTTATTGGGGAAGTAAATACTGATATTTTTGGAGGTTGCAGGGGCAACTACACCATTCAAAATAGGCAGGCTTTAGCATATGCAGTTAGGCCCTGTAGGATGATTTTAGAAAAAAAGTGCCCCAAACACTCAAACGGGCTAGTATCTGGGAAGGGAAAATAAGGGAAACATGACTTAGACACCAAATGATACACTGTATGCCATGTTTCCAAATTTTTATGCACAGTGGTTACAGCATGAAGCGAATACATGTGAAAATACAAAGGTGCATTGCATTAAACAAGTCCAATGAGCGTCCCAAAATGGCCGGCCTGCCTGCTTTCATCCATCAATTGTTCTAAATTTTTCATTACCCAATGAGCTGAGGTGGAGTCTTAGCCAGTGGTACCATCAGGGAGGTGTGTAAAGCACTTTAGGCTAAACAGCCAATCAGCTGCCAGCTTCCATCTGTCAATTCAAATACAGTAGCCAATCAGAAAGCTGCCCATTGATCAGCAGGCCCTTTATGACATCACAGACAGACCCTCAGAACTATCTGTGCATGTCTAATGGCTGGCTTTCAGTTGGGCGGGTGGGTGGCAGAGGGAGGGGATGTCTGTCTCGTTTCTCCTGAAAATTGCGGTTTTTCTGCAATTACGGGAAAAGTTGAGGTCCGACGCGCAAAAGTGGGGTATCGTAGAAATCACTTTTTAAAGACGCACATTTCTGGCCCCCCAAAAATGGGCATTTCAAATGAGAAATGAGTCCAATGAACAAAATAGGGTGAATAAGTATGTATTTCAGGGGTGAGTTAGCAGGTTATTGGGGAAGTAAATCCTGATATTTTTGGAGGTTGCAGGGGCAACTACACCCTTCAAAATAGGCAGGCTTTAGCATATGCAGTTAGGCCCTGTAGGATGATTTTAGCTAAAAAGTGCCCCAAACACTCAAACGGGCTTGTATCTGGGAAGGGAAAATAAGGGAAACATGACTTAGACACCAAATGATACACTGTATGCCATGTTTCCAAATTTTTATGAACAGTGGTTACAGCATGAAGCGAATGCATGTGAATATACAAAGGTGCATTGCATTAAACAAGTCCACTGAGCGTCCCAAAATGGCCGGCCTGCCTGCTTTCATCCATCAATTGTTCTAAATTTTTCATTACCCAATGAGCTGAGGTGGAGTCTTAGCCAGTGGTACCATCAGGGAGGTGTGTAACGCACTTTAGGCTAGACAGCCAATCAAGTGCCAGCTTCCATCTGTCAATCAAATACAGCAGCCAATCAGAAAGCTGCCCATTGATCAGCAGGCCCTTTATGACATCACAGACAGACCCTCAGAACTATCTGTGCATGTCTAATGGCTGGCTGTCAGTTGGGCGGGTGGGTGGCAGAGGGAGGGGATGTCTGTCTCGTTTCTCCTGAAAATTGCGGTTTTTCTGCGTTTACGGGAAAAGTTGAGGTCCGACGCGCAAAAAGTGGGGTATCGTAGAAATCACCTTTTAAAGACGCACATTTCTGGCCCCCCAAAAATGGGCAATTCAAATGAGAAATGAGTCCAATTAACAAAATAGGGTGAATAAGTATGTATTTCAGGGGTGAGTTAGCAGGTTATTGGGGAATTAAATACTGATATTTTTGGAGGTTGCAGGGGCAACTACACCATTCAAAATAGGCAGGCTTTAGCATATGCAGTTAGGCCCTGTAGGATGATTTTAGCTAAAAAGTGCCCCAAACACTCAAACGGGCTTGTATCTGGGAAGGGAAAATATGGGAAATATGACTTAGACACCAAATAATACACTGTATGCCATGTTTCCAAATTTTTATGCACAGTGGTTACAGCATGAAGCGAATGCATGTGAAAATGCAAAGGTGCATTGCATTAAACAAGTCCAATGAGCAACCCAAAATGGCCGGCCTGCCTGCTTTCATCCATCAATTGTTCTAAATTTTTCATTACCCAATGAGCTGAGGTGGAGTCTTAGCCAGTGGTACCATCAGGGAGGTGTGTAAAGCACTTTAGGCTAAACAGCCAATCAGCTGCCAGCTTCCATCTGTCAATCAAATACAGTAGCCAATCAGAAAGCTGCCCATTGATCAGCAGGCCCTTTATGACATCACAGACAGACCCTCAGAACTATCTGTGCATGTCTAATGGCTGGCTGTCAGTTGGGCGGGTGGGTGGCAGAGGGAGGGGATGTCTGTCTCCTTTCTCCTGAAAATTGCGGTTTTTCTGCGTTTACGGGAAAAGTTGAGGTCCGACGCGCAAAAGTGGGGTATCGTAGAAATCACCTTTTAAAGACGCACATTTCTGTCCCCCCAAAAATGGGCATTTCAAATGAAAAATGAGTCCAATTAACAAAATAGGGTGAATAAGTATGTATTTCAGGGGTGAGTTAGCAGGTTATTGGGGAAGTAAATCCTGATATTTTTGGAGGTTGCAGGGGCAACTACACCCTTCAAAATAGGCAGGCTTTAGCATATGCAGTTAGGCCCTGTAGGATGATTTTAGCTAAAAAGTGCCCCAAACACTCAAACGGGCTTGTATCTGGGAAGGGAAAATAAGGGAAACATGACTTAGACACCAAATGATACACTGTATGCCATGTTTCCAAATTTTTATGCACAGTGGTTACAGCATGAAGCGAATGCATGTGAATATACAAAGGTGCATTGCATTAAACAAGTCCAATGAGCGTCCCAAAATGGCCGGCCTGCCTGCTTTCATCCATCAATTGTTCTAAATTTTTCATTACCCAATGAGCTGAGGTGGAGTCTTAGCCAGTGGTACCATCAGGGAGGTGTGTAACGCACTTTAGGCTAGACAGACAATCAGCTGCCAGCTTCCATCTGTCAATCAAATACAGCAGCCAATCAGAAAGCTGCCCATTGATCAGCAGGCCCTTTATGACATCACAGACAGACCCTCAGAACTATCTGTGCATGTCTAATGGCTGGCTGTCAGTTGGGCGGGTGGGTGGCAGAGGGAGGGGATGTCTGTCTCGTTTCTTCTGAAAATTGCGGTTTTTCTGCGTTTACGGGAAAAGTTGAGGTCCGACGCGCAAAAGTGGGGTATCGTAGAAATCACCTTTTAAAGACGCACATTTCTGGCCCCCCAAAAATGGGCAATTCAAATGAGAAATGAGTCCAATTAACAAAATAGGGTGAATAAGTATGTATTTCAGGGGTGAGTTAGCAGGTTATTGGGGAATTAAATACTGATATTTTTGGAGGTTGCAGGGGCAACTACACCATTCAAAATAGGCAGGCTTTAGCATATGCAGTTAGGCCCTGTAGGATGATTTTAGCTAAAAAGTGCCCCAAACACTCAAACGGGCTTGTATCTGGGAAGGGAAAATATGGGAAATATGACTTAGACACCAAATAATACACTGTATGCCATGTTTCCAAATTTTTATGCACAGTGGTTACAGCATGAAGCGAATGCATGTGAAAATGCAAAGGTGCATTGCATTAAACAAGTCCAATGAGCAACCCAAAATGGCCGGCCTGCCTGCTTTCATCCATCAATTGTTCTAAATTTTTCATTACCCAATGAGCTGAGGTGGAGTCTTAGCCAGTGGTACCATCAGGGAGGTGTGTAAAGCACTTTAGGCTAAACAGCCAATCAGCTGCCAGCTTCCATCTGTCAATCAAATACAGTAGCCAATCAGAAAGCTGCCCATTGATCAGCAGGCCCTTTATGACATCACAGACAGACCCTCAGAACTATCTGTGCATGTCTAATGGCTGGCTTTCAGTTGGGCGGGTGTGTGGCAGAGGGAGCGGATGTCTGTCTCGTTTCTCCTGAAAATTGCGGTTTTTCTGCAATTACGGGAAAAGTTGAGGTCCCACGCGCAAAACTGGGGTATCGTAGAAATCAACTTTTAATGACGCACATTTCTGGCCCCCCAAAAATGGGCATTTAAAATGAGAAATGAGTCCAATGAACAAAATAGGGTGAATAAGTATGTATTTCAGGGGTGAGTTAGCAGGTTATTGGGGAAGTAAGTCCTGATATTTTTAGAGGTTGTAGGGGTCACTACCCCATTCAAAATAGGCAGGCTTTAGCATTTGCAGTTAGGCCCTGTAGGATAATTTTAGCTAAAAAGTGCCCTAAACACTCAAACGGGCTTGTATCTGGGAAGGGAAAATATGGGAAACATGACTTAGACACCAAATGATACACTGTATGCCATGTTTCCAAATTTTTATGCACAGTGGTTACAGCATGAAGCGAATGCATGTGAATATACAAAGGTGCATTGCATTAAACAAGTCCACTGAGCGTCCCAAAATGGCCGGCCTGCTTTCATCCATCAATTGTTCTAAATTTTTCATTACCCAATGAGCTGAGGTGGAGTCTTAGCCAGTGGTATCATCAGGGAGGTGTGTAAAGCACTTTAGGCTAGACAGCCAATCAGCTGCCAGCTTCCATCTGTCAATCAAATACAGCAGCCAATTTGAAAGCTGCCCATTGATCAGCAGGCCCTTTATGACATCACAGACAGACCCTCAGAACTACCTGCGCATGTCTAATGGCTGGCTGTCAGTTGGGCGGGTGGGTGGCAGAGGGAGGGGATGTCTGTCTTGTTTCTCCTGAAAATTGTGGTTTTTCTGCGTTTACGGGAAAAGTTGAGGTCCGACGCGTAAAAGTGGGGTATCATAGAAATCACCTTTTAAAGACGCACATTTCTGGCCCCCCAAAAATGGGCATTTCAAATGAGAAATCAGTCCAATTAACAAAATAGGGTGAATAAGTATGTATTTCAGGGGTGAGTTAGCAGGTTATTGGGGAAGTACATCCTGATATTTTTGGAGGTTGCAGGGGCAACTACACCATTCAAAATAGGCAGGCTTTAGCATATGCAGTTAGGCCCTGTAGGATGATTTTAGCTAAAAAGTGCCACAAACACTCAAACGGGCTTGTATCTGGGAAGGGAAAATATGGGAAATATGACTTAGACACCAAATAATACACTGTATGCCATGTTTTCAAATTTTTATGCACAGTGGTTACAGCATGAAGCGAATGCATGTGAAAATACAAAGGTGCATTGCATTAAACAAGTCCAATGAGCGTCCCAAAATGGCCGGCCTGCCTGCTTTCATCCATCAATTGTTCTAAATTTTTCATTACCCAATGAGCTGAGGTGGAGTCTTAGCCAGTGGTACCATCAGGGAGGTGTGTAAAGCACTTTAGGCTAAACAGCCAATCAGCTGCCAGCTTCCATCTGTCAATCAAATACAGTATCCAATCAGAAAGCTGCCTATTGATCAGCAGGCCCTTTATGACATCACAGACAGACCCTCAGAACTATCTGTGCATGTCTAATGGCTGGCTTTCAGTCGGGCGGGTGGGTGGTAGAGTGAGGGAATGTCTGTCTCGTTTCTCCTGAAAATTGCGGTTTTTCTGCAATTACGGGAAAAGTTGAGGTCCGACGCGCAAAACTGGGGTATCGTAGAAATCACCTTTTAAAGACGCACATTTCTGGCCCCCCAAAAATGGGCATTTAAAATGAGAAATGAGTCCAATGAACAAAATTAGGTGAATAAGTATGTATTTCAGGGGTGAGTTAGCAGGTTATTGGGGAAGTAAATCCTTAAATTTTTGGAGGTTGCAGGGGCAACTACACCATTCAAAATAGGCAGGCTTTAGCATATGCAGTTAGGCCCTGTAGGATGATTTTAGCTAAAAAGTGCCCCAAACACTCAAACGGGCTTGTATCTGGGAAGGGAAAATATGGGAAATATGACTTAGACACCAAATAATACACTGTATGCCATGTTTCCAAATTTTTATGCACAGTGGTTACAGCATGAAGCGAATGCATGTGAAAATACAAAGGTGCATTGCATTAAACAAGTCCAATGAGCGTCCCAAAATGGCCGGCCTGCCTGCTTTCATCCATCAATTGTTCTAAATTTTTCATTACCCAATTAGCTGAGGTGGAGTCTTAGCCAGTGGTACCATCAGGGAGGTGTGTAAAGCTCTTTAGGCTAAACAGCCAATCAGCTGCCAGCTTCCATCTGTCAATCAAATACAGTAGCCAATCAGAAAGCTGCCTATTGATCAGCAGGCCCTTTATGACATCACAGACAGACCCTCAGAACTATCTGTGCATGTCTAATGGCTGGCTTTCAGTCGGGCGGGTGGGTGGCAGAGTGAGGGGATGTCTGTCTCGTTTCTCCTGAAAATTGCGGTTTTTCTGCAATTACGGGAAAAGTTGAGGTCCGACGCGCAAAACTGGGGTATCGTAGAAATCAACTTTTAAAGACGCACATTTCTGGCCCCCCAAAAATGGGCATTTAAAATGAGAAATGAGTCCAATGAACAAAATTGGGTGAATAAGTATGTATTTCAGGGGTGAGTTAGCAGGTTATTGGGGAAGTAAGTCCTGATATTTTTGGAGGTTACAGGGGCCACTACAGCATTCAAAATAGGCAGGCTTTAGCATTTGCAGTTAGGCCCTGTAGGATGATTTTAGCTAAAAAGTGCCCCAAACACTCAAACGGGCTTGTATCTGGGAAGGGAAAATATGGGAAACATGACTTAGACACCAAATGATACACTGTATGCCATGTTTCCAAATTTTTATGCACAGTGGTTACAGCATTAAGCGAATGCATGTGAATATACAAAGGTGCATTGCATTAAACAAGTCCACTGAGCGTCCCAAAATGGCCGGCCTGCCTGCTTTCATCCATCAATTGTTCTAAATTTTTCGTTACCCAATGAGCTGAGGTGGAGTCTTAGCCAGTGGTATCATCAGGGAGGTGTGTAAAGCACTTTAGGCTAGACAGCAAATCAGCTGCCAGCTTCCATCTGTCAATCAAATACAGCAGCCAATTTGAAAGCTGCCCATTGATCAGCAGGCCCTTTATGACATCACAGACAGACCCTCAGAACTACCTGCGCATGTCTAATGGCTGGCTGTCAGTTGGGCGGGTGGGTGGCAGAGGGAGGGGATGTCTGTCTCGTTTCTCCTGAAAATTGCGGTTTTTCTGCGTTTACGGGAAAAGTTGAGGTCCGACGCGCAAAAGTGGGGTATCGTATAAATCACCTTTTAAAGACGCACATTTCTGGCCCCCCAAAAATGGGCATTTCAAATGAGAAATGAGTCCAATGAACAAAATAGGGTGAATCAGTATGTATTTCAGGGGTGAGTTAGCAGGTTATTGCGGAAGTAAGTCCTCATATTTTTGGAGGTTGCAGGGGCCACTACACCATTCAAAATAGGCAGGCTTTAGCATTTGCAGTTAGGCCCTGTAGGATGATTTTAGCTAAAAAGTGCCCCAAACACTCAAACGGGCTTGTATCTGGGAAGGGAAAATATGGGAAACATGACTTAGACACCAAATGATACACTGTATGCCATGTTTCCAAATTTTTATGCACAGTGGTTACAGCATGAAGCGAATGCATGTGAATATACAAAGGTGCATTGCATTAAACAAGTCCAATGAGCGTCCCAAAATGGCCGGCCTGCCTGCTTTCATCCATCAATTGTTCTAAATTTTTCATTACCCAATGAGCTGAGGTGGAGTCTTAGCCAGTGGTACCATCAGGGAGGTGTGTAAAGCACTTTAGGCTAGACAGCCAATCAGCTGCCAGCTTCCATCTGTCAATCAAATACAGCAGCCAATCAGAAAGCTGCCCATTGATCAGCAGGCCCTTTATGACATCACAGACAGACCCTCAGAACTATCTGTGCATGTGTAATGGCTGGCTGTCAGTTGGGCGGGTGGGTGGCAGAGGGAGGGGATGTCTGTCTCGTTTCTCCTGAAAATTGCGGTTTTTCTGCGTTTATGGGAAAAGTTGAGGTCCGACGCGCAAAAGTGGGGTATCGTAGAAATCACCTTTTAAAGACGCACATTTCTGGCCCCCAAAAAATGGGCATTTCAAATGAGAAATGAGTCCAATTAACAAAATAGGGTGAATAAGTATGTATTTCAGGGGTGAGTTAGCAGGTTATTGGGGAAGTAAGTCCTGATATTTTTGGAGGTTGCAGGGGCCACTACACCATTCAAAATAGGCAGGCTTTAGCATTTGCAGTTAGGCCCTGTAGGATGATTTTAGCTAAAAAGTGCCCCAAACACTCAAACGGGCTTGTATCTGGGAAGGGAAAATATGGGAAACATGACTTAGACACCAAATGATACACTGTATGCCATGTTTCCAAATTTTTATGCACAGTGGTTACAGCATGAAGCGAATGCATGTGAAAATACAAAGGTGCATTGCATTAAACAAGTCCAATGAGCGTCCCAAAATGGCCGGCCTGCCTGCTTTCATCCATCAATTGTTCTAAATTTTTCATTGCCCAATGAGCTGAGGTGGAGTCTTAGCCAGTGGTACCATCAGGGAGGTGTGTAAAGCACTTTAGGCTAAACAGCCAATCAGCTGCCAGCTTCCATCTGTCAATCAAATACAGTAGCCAATCAGAAAGCTGCCTATTGATCAGCAGGCCCTTTATGACATCACAGACAGACCCTCAGAACTATCTGTGCATGTCTAATGGCTGGTTTTCAGTCGGGCGGGTGGGTGGCAGAGGGAGGGGATGTCTGTCTCGTTTCTTCTGAAAATTGCGGTTTTTCTGCAATTACGGGAAAAGTTGAGGTCCGACGCGCAAAACTGGGGTATCGTAGAAATCAACTTTTAAAGATGCACATTTCTGGCCCCCCAAAAATGGGCATTTAAAATGAGAAATGAGTCCAATGAACAAAATTGGGTGAATAAGTATGTATTTCAGGGGTCAGTTAGCAGGTTATTGGGGAAGTAAGTCCTGATATTTTTGGAGGTTGCAGGGGCCACTACACCATTCAAAATAGGCAGGCTTTGGCATTTGCAGTTAGGCCCTGTAGGATGATTTTAGCTAAAAAGTGCCCCAAACACTCAAACGGGCTTGTATCTGGGAAGGGAAAATATGGGAAACATGACTTAGACACCAAATGATACACTGTATGCCATGTTTCCAAATTTTTATGCACAGTGGTTACAGCATGAAGCGAATGCATGTGAATATACAAAGGTGCATTGCATTAAACAAGTCCACTGAGCGTCCCAAAATGGCCGGCCTGCTTTCATCCATCAATTGTTCTAAATTTTTCATTACCCAATGAGCTGAGGTGGAGTCTTAGCCAGTGGTATCATCAGGGAGGTGTGTAAAGCAATTTAGGCTAGACAGCCAATCAGCTGCCAGCTTCCATCTGTCAATCAAATACAGCAGCCAATTTGAAAGCTGCCCATTGATCAGCAGGCCCTTTATGACATCACAGACAGACCCTCAGAACTACCTGCGCATGTCTAATGGCTGGCTGTCAGTTGGGCGGGTGGGTGGCAGAGGGAGGGGATGTCTGTCTCGTTTCTCCTGAAAATTGCGGTTTTTCTGCGTTTACGGGAAAAGTTGAGGTCCGACGCGCAAAAGTGGGGTATCGTATAAATCACCTTTTAAAGACGCACATTTCTGGCCCCCCAAAAATGGGCATTTCAAATGAGAAATGAGTCCAATGAACAAAATAGGGTAAATAAGTATGTATTTCAGGGGTGAGTTAGCAGGTTATTGCGGAAGTAAGTCCTCATGTTTTTGGAGGTTGCAGGGGCCACTACACCATTCAAAATAGGCAGGCTTTAGCATTTGCAGTTAGGCCCTGTAGGATGATTTTAGCTAAAAAGTGCCCCAAACACTCAAACGGGCTTGTATCTGGGAAGGGAAAATATGGGAAACATGACTTAGACACCAAATGATACACTGTATGCCATGTTTCCAAATTTTTATGCACAGTGGTTACAGCATGAAGGGAATGCATGTGAATATACAAAGGTGCATTGCATTAAACAAGTCCAATGAGCGTCCCAAAATGGCCGGCCTTCCTGCTTTCATCCATCAATTGTTCTAAATTTTTCATTACCCAATGAGCTGAGGTGGAGTCTTAGCCAGTGGTACCATCAGGGAGGTGTGTAAAGCACTTTAGGCTAGACAGCCAATCAGCTGCCAGCTTCCATCTGTCAATCAAATACAGCAGCCAATCAGAAAGCTGCCCATTGATCAGCAGGCCCTTTATAACATCACAGACAGACCCTCAGAACTATTTGTGCATGTCTAATGGCTGGCTGTCAGTTGGGCGGGTGGGTGGCAGAGGGAGGGGATGTCTGTCTCGTTTCTCCTGAAAATTGCGGTTTTTCTGCGTTTACGGGAAAAGTTGAGGTCCGACGCGCAAAAGTGGGGTATCGTAGAAATCACCTTTTAAAGACGCACATTTCTGGCCCCCAAAAAATGGGCATTTCAAATGAGGAATGAGTCCAATTAACAAAATAGGGTGAATAAGTATGTATTTCAGGGGTGAGTTAGCAGGTTATTGGGGAAGTAAATCCTGATATTTTTGGAGGTTGCAGGGGCAACTACACCATTCAAAATAGGCAGGCTTTAGCATATGCAGTTAGGCCCTGTAGGATGATTTTAGCTAAAAAGTGCCCCAAACACTCAAACGGGCTTGTATCTGGGAAGGGAAAATATGGGAAATATGACTTAGACACCAAATAATACACTGTATGCCATGTTTCCAAATTTTTATGCACAGTGGTTACAGCATGAAGCGAATGCATGTGAAAATACAAAGGTGCATTGCATTAAACAAGTCCAATGAGCGTCCCAAAATGGCCGGCCTGCCTGCTTTCATCCATCAATTGTTCTAAATTTTTCATTACCCAATGAGCTGAGGTGGAGTCTTAGCCAGTGGTACCATCAGGGAGGTGTGTAAAGCACTTTAGGCTAGACAGCCAATCAGCTGCCAGCTTCCATCTGTCAATCAAATACAGTAGCCAATCAGAAAGCTGCCCATTGATCAGCAGGCCCTTTATGACATCACAGACAGACCCTCAGAACTATCTGTGCATGTCTAATGGCTGGCTTTCAGTTGGGCGGGTGGGTGGCAGAGGGAGGGGATGTCTGTCTCGTTTCTCCTGAAAATTGCGGTTTTTCTGCGTTTACGGGAAAAGTTGAGGTCCGACGCGCAAAAGTGGGGTATCGTATAAATCACCTTTTAAAGACGCACATTTCTGCCCCCCCAAAAATGGGCATTTCAAATGAGAAATGAGTCCAATGAACAAAATAGGGTGAATAAGTATGTATTTCAGGGGTGAGTTAGCAGGTTATTGCGGAAGTAAGTCCTGATATTTTTGGAGGTTGCAGGGGCCACTACACCATTCAAAATAGGCAGGCTTTAGCTTTTGCAGTTAGGCCCTGTAGGATGATTTTAGCTAAAAAGTGCCCCAAACACTCAAACGGGCTTGTATCTGGGAAGGGAAAATATGGGAAACATGACTTAGACACCAAATGATACACTGTATGCCATGTTTCCAAATTTTTATGCACAGTGGTTACAGCATGAAGCGAATGCATGTGAATATACAAAGGTGCATTGCATTAAACAAGTCCACTGAGCGTCCCAAAATGGCCGGCCTGCCTGCTTTCATCCATCAATTGTTCTAAATTTTTCATTACCCAATGAGCTGAGGTGGAGTCTTAGCCAGTGGTATCATCAGGGAGGTGTGTAAAGCACTTTAGGCTAGACAGCCAATCAGCTGCCAGCTTCCATCTGTCAATCAAATACAGCAGCCAATTTGAAAGCTGCCTATTGATCAGCAGGCCCTTTATGACATCACAGACAGACCCTCAGAACTACCTGCGCATGTCTAATGGCTTGCTGTCAGTTGGGCGGGTGGGTGGCAGAGGGAGGGGATGTCTGTCTCGTTTCTCCTGAAAATTGCGGTTTTTCTGCGTTTACGGGAAAAGTTGAGGTCCGACGCGCAAAAGTGGGGTATCGTATAAATCACCTTTTAAAGACGCACATTTCTGGCCCCCCAAAAATGGGCATTTCAAATGAGAAATGAGTCCAATGAACAAAATAGGGTGAATAAGTATGTATTTCAGGGGTGAGTTAGCAGGTTATTGCGGAAGTAAGTCCTGATATTTTTGGAGGTTGCAGGGGCCACTACACCATTCAAAATAGGCAGGCTTTAGCATTTGCAGTTAGGCCCTGTAGGATGATTTTAGCTAAAAAGTGCCCCAAACACTCTAACGGGCTTGTATCTGGGAAGGGAAAATATGGGAAACATGACTTAGACACCAAATGATACACTGTATGCCATGTTTCCAAATTTTTATGCACAGTGGTTACAGCATGAAGCGAATGCATGTGAAAATACAAAGGTGCATTGCATTAAACAAGTCCAATGAGCGTCCCAAAATGGCCGGCCTGCCTGCTTTCATCCATCAATTGTTCTAAATTTTTCATTACCCAATGAGCTGAGGTGGAGTCTTAGCCAGTGGTACCATCAGGGAGGTGTGTAAAGCACTTTAGGCTAGACAGCCAATCAGCTGCCAGCTTCCATCTGTCAATCAAATACAGTAGCCAATCAGAAAGCTGCCTATTGATCAGCAGGCCCTTTATGACATCACAGACAGACCCTCAGAACTATCTGTGCATGTCTAATGGCTGGCTTTCAGTCGGGCGGGTGGGTGGCAGAGGGAGGGGATGTCTGTCTCGTTTCTCCTGAAAATTGCGGTTTTTCTGCAATTACGGGAAAAGTTGAGGTCCGACGCGCAAAACTGGGGTATCGTAGAAATCAACTTTTAAAGACGCACATTTCAGGCCCCCCAAAAATGGGCATTTAAAATGAGAAATGAGTCCAATAAACAAAATTGGGTGAATAAGTATGTATTTCAGGGGTCAGTTAGCAGGTTATTGGGGAAGTAAGTCCTGATATTTTTGGAGGTTGCAGGGGCCACTACACCATTCAAAATAGGCAGGCTTTAGCATTTGCAGTTAGGCCCTGTAGGATGATTTTAGCTAAAAAGTGCCCCAAACACTCAAACGGGCTTGTATCTGGGAAGGGAAAATATGGGAAACATGACTTAGACACCAAATGATACACTGTATGCCATGTTTCCAAATTTTTATGCACAGTGGTTACAGCATGAAGCGAATGCATGTGAATATACAAAGGTGCATTGCATTATACAAGTCCACTGAGCGTCCCAAAATGGCCGGCCTGCCTGCTTTCATCCATCAATTGTTCTAAATTTTTCATTACCCAATGAGCTGAGGTGGAGTCTTAGCCAGTGGTATCATCAGGGAGGTGTGTAAAGCACTTTAGGCTAGACAGCCAATCAGCTGCCAGCTTCCATCTGTCAATCAAATACAGCAGCCAATCAGAAAGCTGCCCATTGATCAGCAGGCCCTTTATGACATCACAGACAGACCCTCAGAACTATCTGTGCATGTCTAATGGCTGGCTGTCAGTTGGGCGGGTGGGTGGCAGAGGGAGGGGATGTCTGTCTCGTTTCTCCTGAAAATTGCGGTTTTTCTGCGTTTACGGGAAAAGTTGAGGTCCGACGCGCAAAAGTGGGGTATCGTAGAAATCACCTTTTAAAGACGCACATTTCTGGCCCCCAAAAAATGGGCATTTCAAATGAGAAATGAGTCCAATTAACAAAATAGAATGAATAAGTATGTATTTCAGGGGTGAGTTAGCAGGTTATTGGGGAAGTAAATACTGATATTTTTGGAGGTTGCAGGGGCAACTACACCATTCAGAATAGGTAGGCTTTAGCATATGCAGTTAGGCCCTGTAGGATGATTTTAGATAAAAAGTGCCCCAAACACTCAAACGGGCTTGTATCTGGGAAGGGAAAATATGGGAAACATGATTTAGACACCAAATGATACACTGTATGCCATGTTTCCAAATTTTTATGCACAGTGGTTACAGCATGAAGCGAATACATGTGAAAATACAAAGGTGCATTGCATTAAACAAGTCCAATGAGCGTCCCAAAATGGCCGGCCTGCCTGCTTTCATCCATCAATTGTTCTAAATTTTTCATTACCCAATGAGCTGAGGTGGAGTCTTAGCCACTGGTACCATCAGGGAGGTGTGTAAAGCACTTTAGGCTAGACAGCCAATCAGCTGCCAGCTTCCATCTGTCAATCAAATACAGCAGCCAATCAGAAAGCTGCCCATTGATCAGCAGGCCCTTTATGACATCACAGACAGACCCTCAGAACTATCTGTGCATGTCTAATGGCTGGCTTTCAGTTGGGCGGGTGGGTGGCAGAGGGAGGGGATGTCTGTCTCGTTTCTCCTGAAAATTGCGTTTTTTCTGCGTTTACGGGAAAAGTTGAGGTCCGACGCGTAAAAGTGGGGTATCGTAGAAATCACCTTTTAAAGACGCACATTTCTGGCCCCCCAAAAATGGGCATTTCAAATGAGAAATCAGTCCAATTAACAAAATAGGGTGAATAAGTATGTATTTCAGGGGTGAGTTAGCAGGTTATTGGGGAAGTAAATCCTGATATTTTTGGAGGTTGCAGGGGCAACTACACCATTCAAAATAGGCAGGCTTTAGCATATGCAGTTAGGCCCTGTAGGATGATTTTAGCTAAAAAGTGCCCCAAACACTCAAACGGGCTTGTATCTGGGAAGGGAAAATATGGGAAATATGACTTAGACACCAAATAATACACTGTATGCCATGTTTCCAAATTTTTATGCACAGTGGTTACAGCATGAAGCGAATGCATGTGAAAATACAAAGGTGCATTGCATTAAACAAGTCCAATGAGCGTCCCAAAATGGCCGGCCTGCCTGCTTTCATCCATCAATTGTTCTAAATTTTTCATTCCCCAATGAGCTGAGGTGGAGTCTTAGCCAGTGGTACCATCAGGGAGGTGTGTAAAGCACTTTAGGTTAGACAGCCAATCAGCTGCCAGCTTCCATCTGTCAATCAAATACAGAAGCCAATCAGAAAGCTGCCCATTGATCAGCAGGCCCTTTATGACATCACAGACAGACCCTCAGAACTATCTGTGCATGTCTAATGGCTGGCTTTCAGTTGGGCGGGTGGGTGGCAGAGGGAGGGGATGTCTGTCTCGTTTCTCCTGAAAATTGCGGTTTTTCTGCAATTACGGGAAAAGTTGAGATCCGACGCGCAAAACTGGGGTATCGTAGAAATCAACTTTTAATGACGCACATTTCTGGCCCCCCAAAAATGGGCATTTAAAATGAGAAATGAGTCCAATGAACAAAATTGGGTGAATAAGTATGTATTTCAGGGGTGAGTTAGCAGGTTATTGGGGAAGTAAATCCTGATATTTTTGGAGGTTGCAGGGGCAACTACACCCTTCAAAATAGGCAGGCTTTAGCATATGCAGTTAGGCCCTGTAGGATGATTTTGGCTAAAAAGTGCCCCAAACACTCAAACGGGCTTGTATCTGGGAAGGGAAAATAAGGGAAACATGACTTAGACACCAAATGATACACTGTATGCCATGTTTCCAAATTTTTATGCACAGTGGTTACAGCATGAAGCGAATGCATGTGAATATACAAAGGTGCATTGCATTAAACAAGTCCAATGAGCGTCCAAAAATGGCCGGCCTGCCTGCTTTCATCCATCAATTGTTCTAAATTTTTCATTACCCAATGAGCTGAGGTGGAGTCTTAGCCACTGGTACCATCAGGGAGGTGTGTAAAGCACTTTAGGCTAGACAGCCAATCAGCTGCCAGCTTCTATCTGTCAATCAAATACAGCAGCCAATCAGAAAGCTGCCCATTGATCAGCAGGCCCTTTATGACAAGACAGACAGACCCTCAGAACTATCTGTGCATGTCTAATGGCTGGCTTTCAGTTGGGCGGGTGGGTGGCAGAGGGACGGGATGTCTGTCTCGTTTCTCCTGAAAATTGCGGTTTTTCTGCGTTTACGGGAAAAGTTGAGGTCCGACGCGTAAAAGTGGGGTATGCCCTTCTGCTCCACGGGAGGTTTCTGTCCTCCCTGAGCTCGCCTTTTAAAGACGCACATTTCTGGCCCCCCAAAAATGGGCATTTCAAATGAGAAATCAGTCCAATTAACAAAATAGGGTGAATAAGTATGTATTTCAGGGGTGAGTTAGCAGGTTATTGGGGAAGTAAATCCTGATATTTTTGGAGGTTGCAGGGGCAACTACACCATTCAAAATAGGCAGGCTTTAGCATATGCAGTTAGGCCCTGTAGGATGATTTTAGCTAAAAAGTGCCCCAAACACTCAAACGGGCTTGTATCTGGGAAGGGAAAATATGGGAAATATGACTTAGACACCAAATAATACACCGTATGCCATGTTTCCAAATTTTTATGCACAGTGGTTACAGCATGAAGCGAATGCATGTGAAAATACAAAGGTGCATTGCATTAAACAAGTCCAATGAGCGTCCCAAAATGGCCGGCCTGCCTGCTTTCATCCATCAATTGTTCTAAATTTTTCATTACCCAATGAGCTGAGGTGGAGTCTTAGCCAGTGGTACCATCAGGGAGGTGTGTAAAGCACTTTAGGCTAAACAGCCAATCAGCTGCCAGCTTCCATCTGTCAATCAAATACAGTAGCCAATCAGAAAGCTGCCCATTGATCAGCAGGTCCTTTATGACATCACAGACAGACCCTCAGAACTATCTGTGCATGTCTAATGGCTGGCTTTCAGTTGGGTGGGTGGGTGGCAGAGGGAGGGGATGTCTGTCTCCTTTCTCCTGAAAATTGCGGTTTTTCTGCAATTACGGGAAAAGTTGAGGTCCGACGCGCAAAACTGTGGTATCGTAGAAATCAACTTTTAATGACGCACATTTCTGGCCCCCCAAAAATGGGCATTTAAAATGAGAAATGAGTCCAATGAACAAAATAGGGTGAATAAGTATGTATTTCAGGGGTGAGTTAGCACGTTATTGGGGAAGTAAGTCCTGATATTTTTGGAGGTTGCAGGGGCCACTACACCATTCAAAATAGGCAGGCTTTAGCATTTGCAGTTAGGCCCTGTAGGATGATTTTAGCTAAAAAGTGCCTTAAACACTCAAACGGGCTTGTATCTGGGAAGGGAAAATATGGGAAACATGACTTAGACACCAAATGATACACTGTATGCCATGTTTCCAAATTTTTATGCACAGTGGTTACAGCATGAAGCGAATGCATGTGAATATACAAAGGTGCATTGCATTAAACAAGTCCACTGAGCGTCCCAAAATGGCTGGCCTGCCTGCTTTCATCCATCAATTGTTCTAAATTTTTCATTACCCAATGAGCTGAGGTGGAGTCTTAGCCAGTGGTACCATCAGGGAGGTGTGTAAAGCACTTTAGGCTAGACAGCCAATCAGCTGCCAGCTTCCATCTGTCAATCAAATACAGCAGCCAATTTGAAAGCTGCCCATTAATCAGCAGGCCCTTTATGACATCACAGACAGACCCTCAGAACTACCTGCGCATGTCTAATGGCTGGCTGTCAGTTGGGCGGGTGGGTGGCAGAGGGAGGGGATGTCTGTCTCGTTTCTCCTAAAAATTGCGGTTTTTCTGCGTTTACGGGAAAAGTTAAGGTCCGACGCGCAAAAGTGGGGTATCATATAAATCACCTTTTAAAGACGCACATTTCTGGCCCCCCAAAAATGGGCATTTCAAATTAGAAATGAGTCCAATTAACAAAATAGGGTGAATAAGTATGTATTTCAGGGGTGAGTTAGCAGGTTATTGGGGAAGTAAATCCTGATATTTTTGGAGGTTGCAGGGGCAACTACACCATTCAAAATAGGCAGGCTTTAGCATATGCAGTTAGGCCCTGTAGGATGATTTTAGCTAAAAAGTGCCCCAAACACCCAAACGGGCTTGTATCTGGGAAGGGAAAATAAGGGAAACATAACATAGACACCAAATGATGCACTGTATGCCATGTTTCCAAATTTTTATGCACAGTGGTTACAGCATGAAGCGAATGCATGTGAATATACAAAGGTGCATTTCATTAAACAAGTCCACTGAGCGTCCCAAAATGGCCGGCCTGCCTGCTTTCATCCATCAATTGTTCTAAATTTTTCATTACCCAATGAGCTGAGGTGGAGTCTTAGCCAGTGGTACCATCAGGGAGGTGTGTAAAGCACTTTAGGCTAGACAGCCAATCAGCTGCCAGCTTCCATCTGTCAATCAAATACAGCAGCCAATCAGAAACTGCCCATTGATCAGCAGGCCCTTTATGACATCACAGACAGACCCTCAGAACTATCTGTGCATGTCTAATGGCTGGCTGTCAGTTGGGCGGGTGGGTGGCAGAGGGAGGGGATGTCTGTCTCGTTTCTTCTGAAAATTGTGGTTTTTCTGCGTTTACGGGAAAAGTTGAGGTCCGACGCGCAAAAGTGGGGTATCGTAGAAATCACCTTTTAAAGACGCACATTTCTGGCCCCCAAAAAATGGGCATTTCAAATGAGAAATGAGTCCAATTAACAAAATAGGGTGAATAAGTATGTATTTCAGGGGTGAGTTAGCAGGTTATTGGGGAAGTAAATCCTGATATTTTTGGAGGTTGCAGGGGCCACTACACCCAGTGGCGTAACTATCGCCCCGCAGCCCCCGCGGTGGCGGGGAGGCGCTTGGAAGGTGAGGGCGCCGGGGGGCTGCGGGGCTATTGTTACCGTTCCGCTGCGTCTGCCACGGGTTCTTTTGCCGGCTCTCCGTCTCCCTGCTCTCCCTGCTCCGTCTGCAATAAAAAAGGTGAAACACAGAAAATGGCTGCCCCCTTAATGCAGACCGTTTTTGAGGATGCTAGAGGAGGCGGAGGCCTCCTCTAGCATCCTTAAAAACGGTCTGCTGTAAGGGGGCAGCCATTTTCTGAGTGACATGTTTTTTATCACAGCAGGAGCCGGGAGAGCAGGGAGACGGAGAGCCGCAGCGCAGACTGATTCGCCGGCTGAAGGTCCCTGGGCAGACGCATCGGCACTACGTGCAGGGGGTAAGGGGGTTGGGTGGGTTGGGGGGTCGACCTGGCGGGGGGTGCGCAAAAGGGTTGTTGCGAGGGGGAGATTTTTCCATAGTTACGCCACTGACTACACCATTCAAAATAGGCAGGCTTTAGCATATGCAGTTAGGCCCTGTAGGATGATTTTAGATAAAAAGTGCCCCAAACACTCAAACGGGCTTGTATCTGGGAAGGGAAAATATGGGAAACATGACTTAGACACCAAATGATACACAGTATGCCATGTTTCCAAATATTTATGCACAGTGGTTACAGCATGAAGCGAATACATGTGAAAATACAAAGGTGCATTGCATTAAACAAGTCCAATGAGAGCGTCCCAAAATGGCCGACCTGCCTGCTTTCATCCATCAATTGTTCTAAATTTTTCATTACCCAATGAGCTGAGGTGGAGTCTTAGCCAGTGGTACCATCAGGGAGGTGTGTAAAGCACTTTAGGCTAGACAGCCAATCAGCTGCCAGCTTCCATCTGTCAATCAAATACAGCAGCCAATCAGAAAGCTGCCCATTGATCAGCAGGCACTTTATGACATCACAGACAGACCCTCAGAACTATCTGTGCATGTCTAATGGCTGGCTTTCAGTTGGGTGGGTGGGTGGCAGAGGGAGGGGATGTCTGTCTCGTTTCTCCTGAAAATTGCGGTTTTTCTGCGTTTACGGGAAAAGTTGAGGTCCGACGCGTAAAAGTGGGGTATCGTAGAAATCACCTTTTAAAGACGCACATTTCTGGCCCCCCAAAAATGGGCATTTCAAATGAGAAATCAGTCCAATTAACAAAATAGGGTGAATAAGTATGTATTTCAGAGGTGAGTTAGCAGGTTATTGGGGAAGTAAATACTGATATTTTTGGAGGTTGCAGGGGCAACTACACCATTCAAAATAGGCAGGCTTTAGCATATGCAGTTAGGCCCTGTAGGATGATTTTAGCTAAAAAGTGCCCCAAACACTCAAAAGGGCCAGTATGGGAAACATGACTTAGACACCAAATAATACACTGTATGCCATGTTTCCAAATTTTTATGCACAGTGGTTACTGCATGAAGCGAATGCATGTGAAAATACAAAGGTGCATTGCATTAAACAAGTCCAATGAGCGTCCCGAAATGGCCGGCCTGCCTGCTTTCATCCATCAATTGTTCTAAATTTTTCATTACCCAATGAGCTGAGGTGGAGTCTTAGCCAGTGGTACCATCAAGGAGGTGTGTAAAGCACTTTAGGCTAAACAGCCAATCAGCTGCCAGCTTCCATCTGTCAATCAAATACAGCAGCCAATCAGAAAGCTGCCCATTGATCAGCAGGCCCTTTATGACATCACAGACAGACCCTCAGAACTATCTGTGCATGTCTAATGGCTGGCTTTCAGTTGGGCGGGTGGGTGGCAGAGGGAGGGGATGTCTGTCTCGTTTCTCCTGAAAATTGCGGTTTTTCTGCAATTACGGGAAAAGTTGAGGTCCGACGCGTAAAACTGGGGTATCGTAGAAATCAACTTTTAAAGACGCACATTTCTGGCCCCCCAAAAATGGGCATTTAAAATGAGAAATGAGTCCAATGAACAAAATTGGGTGAATAAGTATGTATTTCAGGGGTGAGTTAGCAGGTTATTGGGGAAGTAAGTCCTGATATTTTTGGAGGTTGCAGGGGCCACTAGACCATTCAAAATAGGCAGGCTTTAGCATATGCAGTTAGGCCCCATAGGATGATTATAGCTAAAAAGTGCCCCAAACACTCAAACGGGCTAGTATCTGGGAAGGAAAAACATGGGAAACATGATTTAGACACCAAATGATACACTGTACGCCATGTTTCCAAATTTTTATGCACAGTGGTTACAGCATGAAGCAAATGCATGTGAAAATACAAGGGTGCATTGCATTAAACAAGTCCAATGAGCGTCCCAAAATGGCCGGCCTGCCTGCTTTCATCCATCAATTGTTCTAAATTTTTCATTACCCAATGAGCTGAGGTGGAGTCTTAGCGAGTGGTACCATCAGGGAGGTGTGTAAAGCACTTTAGGCTAGACAATCAATCAGCTGCCAGCTTCCATCTGTCAATCAAATACAGCAGCCAATTTGAAAGCTGCCCATTGATCAGCAGGCCCTTTATGACATCACAGACAGACCCTCAGAACTACCTGCGCATGTCTAATGGCTGGCTGTCAGTTGGGCGGGTGGGTGGCAGAGGGAGGGGATGTCTGTCTCGTTTCTCCTGAAAATTGCGTTTTTTCTGCGTTTACGGGAAAAGTTAAAGTCCGACGCGCAAAAGTGGGGTATCGTATAAATCACCTTTTAATGACGCACATTTCTGGCCCCCCAAAAAAGGGCATTTCAAATGAGAAATGAGTCGAATAAACAAAATAGGGTGAATAAGTATGTATTTCAGGAGTGAGTTAGCAGGTTATTGGGGAAGTAAGTCCTGATATTTTTGGAGGTTGCAGGGGCCACTACACCATTCAAAATAGGCAGGCTTTAGCATATGCAGTTAGGCCCTGTAGGATGATTTTAGCTAAAAAGTGCCCCAAACACTCAAACGGGATTGTATCTGGGAAGGGAAAATATGGGAAACATGACTTAGACACCAAATGATACACTGTATGCCATGTTTCCAAATTTTTTTGCACAGTGGTTACAGCATAAAGCGAATGCATGTGAATATACAAAGGTGCATTGCATTAAACAAGTCCAATGAGCGTCCCAAAATGGCCGGCCTGCCTGCTTTCATCCATCAATTGTTCTAAATTTTTCATAACCCAATGAGCTGAGGTGGAGTCTTAGCCAGTGGTACCATCAGGGAGGTGTGTAAAGCACTTTAGGCTAGACAGCCAATCAGCTGCCAGCTTCCATCTGTCAATCAAATACAGCAGCCAATCAGAAAGCTGCCCATTGATCAGCAGGCCCTTTATGACATCACAGACAGACCCTCAGAACTATCTGTGCATGTCTAATGGCTGGCTGTCAGTTGGGTGGGTGGGTGGTAGAGGGAGGATATGTCTGTCTCGTTTCTCCTGAAAATTGCGGTTTTTCTGCGTTTACGGGAAAACTTGAGGTCCGACGTGCAAAAGTGGGGTATCGTAGAAATCACCTTTTAAAGACGCACATTTCTGGCCCCCCAAAAATGGGCATTTCAAATTAGAAATGAGTCCAATTAACAAAATAGGGTGAATAAGTATGTATTTCCGGGGTGATTTAGCAGGTTATTAAAGAAGTAAGTCCTGATATTTTTGGAGGTTGCAGGGGCCACTAGACCATTCAAAATAGGCAGGCTTTAGCATATGCAGTTAGGCCCCATAGGATGATTTTAGCTAAAAAGTGCCCCAAACACTCAAACGGGCTAGTATCTGGGAAGGAAAAACATGGGAAACATGATTTAGACACCAAATGATACACTGTATGCCATGTTTCCAAATTTTTATGCACAGTGGTTACAGCATGAAGCAAATGCATGTGAAAATACAAGGGTGCATTGCATTAAACAAGTCCAATGAGCGTCCCAAAATGGCCGGCTTGCCTGCTTTCATCCATCAATTGTTCTAAATTTTTCATTACCCAATGAGCTGAGGTGGAGTCTTAGCGAGTGGTACCATCAGGGAGGTGTGTAAAGCACTTTAGGCTAGACAGCCAATCAGCTGCCAGCTTCCATCTGTCAATCAAATACAGCAGCCAATTTAAAAGCTGCCCATTGATCAGCAGGCCCTTTATGACATCACAGACAGACCCTCAGAACTATCTGCGCATGTCTAATGGCTGGCTGTCAGTTGGGCGGGTGGGTGGCAGAGTGAGGGGATGTCTGTCTCGTTTCTCCTGAAAATTGCGGTTTTTCTGCGTTTACGGGAAAAGTTGAGGTCCGACGCGCAAAAGTGGGGTATCGTATAAATCACCTTTTAAAGACGCACATTTCTGGCCCCCCAAAAATGGGCATTTCAAATGAGAAATGAGTCCAATGAACAAAATAGGGTGAATAAGTATGTATTTAAGGGGTGAGTTAGCAGGTTATTGGGGAAGTAAGTCCTGATATTTTTGGAGGTTGCAGGGGCCACTACACCATTCAAAATAGGCAGGCTTTAGCATATGCAGTTAGGCCCTGTAGGATGATTTTAGCTAAAAAGTGCCCCAAACACTGAAACGGGCTTGTATCTGGGAAGGAAAAACATGGAATACATGACTTAGACACCAAATGATACACTGTATGCCATGTTTCCAAATTTGTATGCACAGTGGTTACAGCATGAAGCGAATGCATGTGAATATACAAAGGTGCATTGCATTAAACAAGTCCAATGAGCGTCCCAAAATGGCCGGCCTGCCTGCTTTCATCCATCAATTGTTCTAAATTTTTCATTACCCAATGAGCTGAGGTGGAGTCTTAGCCAGTGGTACCATCAGGGAGGTATGTAAAGCACTTTAGGCTAGACAGCCAATCAGCTGCCAGCTTCCATCTGTCAATCAAATACAGCAGCCAATCAGAAAGCTGCCCATTGATCAGCAGGCCCTTTATGACATCACAGACAGACCCTCAGAACTATCTGTGCATGTCTAATGGCTGGCTTTCAGTTGGGCGGGTGGGTAGCAGAGGGAGGGGATGTCTGTCTCGTTTCTCCTGAAAATTGCGTTTTTTCTGCGTTTACGGGAAAAGTTAAAGTCCGACGCGCAAAAGTGGGGTATCGTATAAATCACCTTTTAAAGACGCACATTTCTGGCCCCCCAAAAAAGGGCATTTCAAATGAGAAATGAGTCGAATAAACAAAATAGGGTGAATAAGTATGTATTTCAGGGGTGAGTTAGCAGGTTATTGGGGAAGTAAGTCCTGATATTTTTGGAGGTTGCAGGGGCCACTACACCATTCAAAATAGGCAGGCTTTAGCATATGCAGTTAGGCCCTGTAGGATGATTTTAGCTAAAAAGTGCCCCAAACACTCAAACGGGATTGTATCTGGGAAGGGAAAATATGGGAAACATGACTTAGACACCAAATGATACACTGTATGCCATGTTTCCAAATTTTTTTGCACAGTGGTTACAGCATAAAGCGAATGCATGTGAATATACAAAGGTGCATTGCATTAAACAAGTCCAATGAGCGTCCCAAAATGGCCGGCCTGCCTGCTTTCATCCATCAATTGTTCTAAATTTTTCATAACCCAATGAGCTGAGGTGGAGTCTTAGCCAGTGGTACCATCAGGGAGGTGTGTAAAGCACTTTAGGCTAGACAGCCAATCAGCTGCCAGCTTCCATCTGTCAATCAAATACAGCAGCCAATCAGAAAGCTGCCCATTGATCAGCAGGCCCTTTATGACATCACAGACAGACCCTCAGAACTATCTGTGCATGTCTAATGGCTGGCTGTCAGTTGGGTGGGTGGGTGGTAGAGGGAGGGGATGTCTGTCTCGTTTCTCCTGAAAATTGCGGTTTTTCTGCGTTTACGGGAAAACTTGAGGTCCGACGTGCAAAAGTGGGGTATCGTAGAAATCACCTTTTAAAGACGCACATTTCTGGCCCCCCAAAATGGGCATTTCAAATGAGAAATGAGTCCAATTAACAAAATAGGGTGAATAAGTATGTATTTCCGGGGTGATTTAGCAGGTTATTGGGGAAGTAAGTCCTGATATTTTTGGAGGTTGCAGGGGCCACTAGACCATTCAAAATAGGCAGGCTTTAGCATATGCAGTTAGGCCCCATAGGATGATTTTAGCTAAAAAGTGCCCCAAACACTCAAACGGGCTAGTATCTGGGAAGGAAAAACATGGGAAACATGATTTAGACACCAAATGATACACTGTATGCCATGTTTCCAAATTTTTATGCACAGTGGTTACAGCATGAAGCAAATGCATGTGAAAATACAAGGGTGCATTGCATTAAACAAGTCCAATGAGCGTCCCAAAATGGCCGGCTTGCCTGCTTTCATCCATCAATTGTTCTAAATTTTTCATTACCCAATGAGCTGAGGTGGAGTCTTAGCGAGTGGTACCATCAGGGAGGTGTGTAAAGCACTTTAGGCTAGACAGCCAATCAGCTGCCAGCTTCCATCTGTCAATCAAATACAGCAGCCAATTTAAAAGCTGCCCATTGATCAGCAGGCCCTTTATGACATCACAGACAGACCCTCAGAACTATCTGCGCATGTCTAATGGCTGGCTGTCAGTTGGGCGGGTGGGTGGCAGAGGGAGGGGATGTCTGTCTCGTTTCTCCTGAAAATTGCGGTTTTTCTGCGTTTACGGGAAAAGTTGAGGTCCGACGCGCAAAAGGGGGGTATCGTATAAATCACCTTTTAAAGACGCACATTTCTGGCCCCCCAAAAATGGGCATTTCAAATGAGAAATGAGTCCAATGAACAAAATAGGGTGAATAAGTATGTATTTAAGGGGTGAGTTAGCAGGTTATTGGGGAAGTAAGTCCTGATATTTTTGGAGGTTGCAGGGGCCACTACACCATTCAAAATAGGCAGGCTTTAGCATATGCAGTTAGGCCCTGTAGGATGATTTTAGCTAAAAAGTGCCCCAAACACTGAAACGGGCTTGTATCTGGGAAGGGAAAATATGGGAAACATGACTTAGACACCAAATGATACACTGTATGCCATGTTTCCAAATTTTTAGGCACAGTGGTTACAGCATGAAGCGAATGCATGTGAATATACAAAGGTGCATTGCATTAAACAAGTCCAATGAGCGTCCCAAAATGGCCGGCCTGCCTGCTTTCATCCATCAATTGTTCTAAATTTTTCATTACCCAATGAGCTGAGGTGGAGTCTTAGCCACTGGTACCATCAGGGAGGTGTGTAAAGCACTTTAGGCTAGACAGCCAATCAGCTGCCAGCTTCCATCTGTCAATCAAATACAGCAGCCAATCAGAAAGCTGCCCATTGATCAGCAGGCCCTTTATGACATCACAGACAGACCCTCAGAACTATCTGTGCATGTCTAATGGCTGGCTGTCAGTTGGGCGGGTGGGTGGCAGAGGGAGGGGATGTCTGTCTCGTTTCTCCTGAAAATTGCGGTTTTTCTGCGTTTACGGGAAAAGTTGAGGTCCGACGCGCAAAAGTGGGATATCGTAAAAATCACATTTTAAAGACGCACATTTCTGGCCCCCCAAAAACGGGCATTTCAAATGAGAAATGAGTCCAATGAACAAAATAGGGTGAATAAGTATGTATTTCAGGGGTGAGTTAGCAGGTTATTGGGGAAGTAAGTCCTGATATTTTTGGAGGTTGCAGGGGCCACTACACCATTCAAAATAGGCAGGCTTTAGCATATGCAGTTAGGCCCTGTAGGATGATTTTAGCTAAAAAGTGCCCCAAACACTCAAACGGGCTTGTATCTGGGAAGGGGAAATATGGGAAACATGACTTAGACACCAAATGATACACTGTATGCCATGTTTCCAAATTTTTATGCACAGTGGTTACAGCATGAAGCGAATGCATGTGAAAATACAAAGGTGCATTGCATTAAACAAGTCCACTGAGCGTCCCAAAATGGCTGGCCTGCCTGCTTTCATCCATCAATTGTTCTAAATTTTTCATTACCCAATGAGCTGAGGTGGAGTCTTAGCGAGTGGTATCATCAGGGAGGTGTGTAAAGCACTTTAGGCTAGACAGCCAATCAGCTGCCAGCTTCCATCTGTCAATCAAATACAGAAGCCAATTTAAAAGCTGCCCATTGATCAGCAGGCCCTTTATGACATCACAGACAGACCCTCAGAACCATCTGCGCATGTCTAATGGCTGGCTGTCAGTTGGGCGGGTAGGTGGCAGAGGGAGGGGATGTCTGTCTCGTTTCTCCTGAAAATTGCGGTTTTTCTGCGTTTACGGGAAAAGTTGAGGTCCGACGCGCAAAAGTGGGGTATCGTATAAATCACCTTTTAAAGACCCACATTTCTGGCCCCCCAAAAATGGGCATTTCAAATGAGAAATGAGTCCAATGAACAAAATAGGGTGAATAAGTATGTATTTAAGGGGTGAGTTAGCAGGTTATTGGGGAAGTAAGTCCTGATATTTTTGGAGGTTGCAGGGGCCACTACACCATTCAAAATAGGCAGGCTTTAGCATATGCAGTTAGGCCCTGTAGGATGATTTTAGCTTAAAAGTGCCCCAAACACTGAAACGGGCTTGTATCTGGGAAGGGAAAATATGGGAAACATGACTTAGGCACCAAATGATACACTGTATGCCATGTTTCCAAATTTTTAGGCACAGTGGTTACAGCATGAAGCGAATGCATGTGAATATACAAAGGTGCATTGCATTAAACAAGTCCAATGAGCGTCCCAAAATGGCCGGCCTGCCTGCTTTCATCCATCAATTGTTCTAAATTTTTCATTACCCAATGAGCTGAGGTGGAGTCTTAGCCACTGGTACCATCAGGGAGGTGTGTAAAGCACTTTAGGCTAGACAGCCAATCAGCTGCCAGCTTCCATCTGTCAATCAAATACAGCAGCCAATCAGAAAGCTGCCCATTGATCAGCAGGCCCTTTATGACATCACAGACAGACCCTCAGAACTATCTGTGCATGTCTAATGGCTGGCTTTCAGTTGGGCGGGTGGGTAGCAGAGGGAGGGGATGTCTGTCTCATTTCTCCTGAAAATTGCGGTTTTTCTGCGTTTACGGGAAAAGTTGAGGTCCGACGCGCAAAAGTGGGATATCGTAAAAATCACATTTTAAAGACGCACATTTCTGGTCCCCCAAAAATGGGCATTTCAAATGAGAAATGAGTCCAATGAACAAAATAGGGTGAATAAGTATGTATTTCAGGGGTGAGTTAGCAGGTTATTGGGGAAGTAAGTCCTGATATTTTTGGAGGTTGCAGGGGCCACTACACCATTCAAAATAGGCAGGCTTTAGCATATGCAGTTAGGCCCTGTAGAATGATTTTAGCTAAAAAGTGCCCCAAACACTCAAACGGGCTAGTATCTGGGAAGGAAAAACATGGGAAACATGATTTAGACACCAAATGATACACTGTATGCCATGTTTCCAAATTTTTATGCACAGTGGTTACAGCATGAAGCGAATGCATGTGAAAATACAAAGGTGCATTGCATTAAACAAGTCCAATGAGCGTCCCAAAATGTCCGGCCTGCCTGCTTTCATCCATCAATTGTTCTAAATTTTTCATTACCCAATGAGCTGAGGTGGAGTCTTAGCCAGTGTTACCATCAGGGAGGTATGTAAAGCACTTTAGGCTAGACAGCCAATCAGCTGCCAGCTTCCATCTGTCAATCAAATACAGCAGCCAATCAGAAAGCTGCCCATTGATCAGCAGGCCCTTTATGACATCACAGACAGACCCTCAGAACTATCTGTGCATGTCTAATGGCTGGGTTTCAGTTGGGCGGGTGGGTGGCAGAGGGACGGGATGTCTGTCTCGTTTCTCCTGAAAATTGCGGTTTTTCTGCGTTTACGGGAAAAGTTGAGATCCGACGCGCAAAAGTGGGGTATCGTAGAAATCACCTTTTAAAGACGCACATTTCTGGCCCCCCAAAAATGGGCATTTCAAATGAGAAATGAGTCCAATGAACAAAATAGGGTGAATAAGTATGTATTTCAGGGGTGAGTTAGCAGGTTATTGGGGAAGTAAGTCCTGATATTTTTGGAGGTTGCAGGGGCCACTAGACCATTCAAAATAGGCAGGCTTTAGCATATGCAGTTAGGCCCTGTAGGATGATTTTAGCTAAAAAGTGCCCCAAAAACTCAAACGGGCTTGTATCTGGGAAGGAAAAACATGGGAAACATGATTTAGACACCAAATGATACACTGTATGCCATGTTTCCAAATTTTTATGCACAGTGGTTACAGCATGAAGCGAATGCATGTGAAAATACAAGGGTGCATTGCATTAAACAAGTCCAATGAGCGTCCCAAAATGCCTGCTTTCATCCATCAATTGTTCTAAATTTTTCATTACCCAATGAGCTGAGGTGGAGTCTTAGCCAGTGGTACCATCAGGGAGGTGTGTAAAGCACTTTAGGCTAGACAGCCAATCAGCTGCCAGCTTCCATCTGTCAATCAAATACAGCAGCCAATCAGAAAGCTGCCCATTGATCAGCAGGCCCTTTATGACATCACAGACAGACCCTAAGAACTATCTGTGCATGTCTAATGGCTGGCTGTCAGTTGGGCGGGTGGGTGGCAGAGGGAGGGGATGTCTGTCTCGTTTCTCCTGAAAATTGCGGTTTTTCTGCGTTTACGGGAAAAGTTGAGGTCCGACGCGCAAAAGTGGGGTATCGTAGAAATCACCTTTTAAAGACGCACATTTTTGGCCCCCAAAAAATGGGCATTTCAAATGAGAAATGAGTCCAATGAACAAAATAGGGTGAATAAGTATGTATTTCAGGGGTGAGTTAGCAGGTTATTGGGGAAGTAAGTCCTGATATTTTTGGAGGTTGCAGGGGCCACTACACCATTCAAAATAGGCAGGCTTTAGCATATGCAGTTAGGCCCTGTAGGATGATTTTAGCTAAAAATTGCCCCAAACACTCAAACGGGCTTGTATCTGGGAAGGGAAAATATGGGAAACATGACTTAGACACCAAATGATACACTGTATGCCATGTTTCCAAATTTTTATGCACAGTGGTTACAGCATGAAGCGAATGCATGTGAATATACAAAGGTGCATTGCATTAAAAAGGTCCAATGAGCGTCCCAAAATGGCCGGCCTGCCTGCTTTCATCCATCAATTGTTCTAAGTTTTTCATTACCCAATGAGCTGAGGTGGAGTCTTAGCCAGTGGTACCATCAGGGAGGTGTGTAAAGCACTTTAGGCTAGACAGCCAATCAGCTGCCAGCTTCCATCTGTCAATCAAATACAGCAGCCAATCAGAAAGCTGCCCATTGATCAGCAGGCCCTTTATGACATCACAGACAGACCCTCAGAACTATCTGTGCATGTCTAATGGCTGGCTGTCAGTTGGGCGGGTGGGTGGCAGAGGGAGGGGATGTCTGTCTCGTTTCTCCTACAAATTGCGGGTTTTTTGCGTTTACGGGAAAAGTTGAGGTCTGACGTGCAAAAGTGGGGTATCATAGAAATCACCTTTTAAAGACGCACATTTCTGGCCCCCCAAAAATGGGCATTTCAAATGAGAAATGAGTCCAATTAACAAAATAGGGTGAATAAGTATGTATTTCAGGGGTGAGTTAGCAGGTTATTGGGGAAGTAAGTCCTGATATTTTTGGAGGTTGCAGGGGCCACTAGACCATTCAAAATAGGCAGGCTTTAGCATATGCAGTTAGGCCCCATAGGATGATTTTAGCTAAAAAGGGCCCCAAACACTCAAACGGGCTAGTATCTGGGAAGGAAAAACATGGGAAACATGATTTAGACACCAAATGATACACTGTATGCCATGTTTCCAAATTTTTATGCACAGTGGTTACAGCATGAAGCGAATGCATGTGAAAATACAAAGGTGCATTGCATTAAACAAGTCCAATGAGCGTCCCAAAATGTCCGGCCTGCCTGCTTTCATCCATCAATTGTTCTAAATTTTTCATTACCCAATGAGCTGAGGTGGAGTCTTAGCCAGTGGTACCATCAGGGAGGTATGTAAAGCACTTTAGGCTAGACAGCCAATCAGCTGCCAGCTTCCATCTGTCAATCAAATACAGCAGCCAATCAGAAAGCTGCCCATTGATCAGCAGGCCCTTTATGACATCACAGACAGACCCTCAGAACTATCTGTGCATGTTTAATGGCTGGCTTTCAGTTGGGAGGGTGGGTGGCAGAGGGACGGGATGTCTGTCTCGTTTCTCCTGAAAATTGCGGTTTTTCTGCGTTTACGGGAAAAGTTGAGGTCCGACGCGCAAAAGTGGGGTATCGTAGAAATCACCTTTTAAAGACGCACATTTCTGGCCCCCCAAAAATGGGCATTTCAAATGAGAAATGAGTCCAATGAACAAAATAGGGTGAATAAGTATGTATTTCAGGGGTGAGTTAGCAGGTTATTGGGGAAGTAAGTCCTGATATTTTTGGAGGTTGCAGGGGCCACTAGACCATTCAAAATAGGCAGGCTTTAGCATATGCAGTTAGGCCCTGTAGGATGATTTTAGCTAAAAAGTGCCCCAAAAACTCAAACGGGCTTGTATCTGGGAAGGAAAAACATGGGAAACATGATTTAGACACCAAATGATACACTGTATGCCATGTTTCCAAATTTTTATGCACAGTGGTTACAGCATGAAGCGAATGCATGTGAAAATACAAGGGTGCATTGCATTAAACAAGTCCAATGAGCGTCCCAAAATGCCTGCTTTCATCCATCAATTGTTTTAAATTTTTCATTACCCAATGAGCTGAGGTGGAGTCTTAGCCAGTGGTACCATCAGGGAGGTGTGTAAAGCACTTTAGGCTAGACAGCCAATCAGCTGCCAGCTTCCATCTGTCAATCAAATACAGCAGCCAATCAGAAAGCTGCCCATTGATCAGCAGGCCCTTTATGACATCACAGACAGACCCTCAGAACTATCTGTGCATGTCTAATGGCTGGCTGTCAGTTGGGCGGGTGGGTGGCAGAGGGAGGGGATGTCTGTCTCGTTTCTCCTGAAAATTGCGGTTTTTCTGCGTTTACGGGAAAAGTTGAGGTCCGACGCGCAAAAGTGGGGTATCGTAGAAATCACCTTTTAAAGACGCACATTTCTGGCCCCCCAAAAATGGGCATTTCAAATGAGAAATGAGTCCAATGAACAAAATAGGGTGAATAAGTATGTATTTCAGGGGTGAGTTAGCAGGTTATTGGGGAAGTAAGTCCTGATATTTTTGGAGGTTGCAGGGGCCACTAGACCATTCAAAATAGGCAGGCTTTAGCATATGCAGTTAGGCCCTGTAGGATGATTTTAGCTAAAAAGTGCCCCAAAAACTCAAACGGGCTTGTATCTGGGAAGGAAAAACATGGGAAACATGATTTAGACACCAAATGATACACTGTATGCCATGTTTCCAAATTTTTATGCACAGTGGTTACAGCATGAAGCGAATGCATGTGAAAATACAAGGGTGCATTGCATTAAACAAGTCCAATGAGCGTCCCAAAATGCCTGCTTTCATCCATCAATTGTTTTAAATTTTTCATTACCCAATGAGCTGAGGTGGAGTCTTAGCCAGTGGTACCATCAGGGAGGTGTGTAAAGCACTTTAGGCTAGACAGCCAATCAGCTGCCAGCTTCCATCTGTCAATCAAATACAGCAGCCAATCAGAAAGCTGCCCATTGATCAGCAGGCCCTTTATGACATCACAGACAGACCCTCAGAACTATCTGTGCATGTCTAATGGCTGGCTGTCAGTTGGGCGGGTGGGTGGCAGAGGGAGGGGATGTCTGTCTCGTTTCTCCTGAAAATTGCGGTTTTTCTGCGTTTACGGGAAAAGTTGAGGTCCGACGCGCAAAAGTGGGGTATCGTAGAAATCACCTTTTAAAGACGCACATTTCTGGCCCCCCAAAAATGGGCATTTCAAATGAGAAATGAGTCCAATGAACAAAATAGGGTGAATAAGTATGTATTTCAGGGGTGAGTTAGCAGGTTATTGGGGAAGTAAGTCCTGATATTTTTGGAGGTTGCAGTGATGTACGCCAATTACAGAAATAGGATATAAAGGTGTGTTAGACAAATGCAATGTTGTTGCAAACATGGCTGGCTCAGATTCAGAGGAAGACCAGGA